>NC_060130.1:94907605-95210635 GCF_021461395.2 Schistocerca americana
GACAGAGCGTAGTTGGCTTGTTCCACACGGCTTGTAATGTCCACAGTCGGTAGTGATGTAGGAGTGGGGGTGAAGTTTGGTCGTTTCTCGAGCACCGACATTGCTGCCCCGTTGATTCTTCTGCCTGAAAGGTTGATCACAGTTAGCTTAGGTGGTTCTTGCGTGTTTTTTTGTTGTGCTGCAATACGTTCATTCTTAGACATTTCTGATTTTCTTCCTGCACTGACCGCCTGTGTTCATGTGACAGCATCGACCCACTCCCATTAACTGGAAAAGAGTGCTAAAACTATCAAAAGATGGAAACCCAGTAGTTTTTCTAGGTGATACTGAGGTAGCGACCATTATAGTGGGTTGTCTCTTGCCTGCGCCAAGCTGGCTCGTTTTGTGATGTGAATGGCCGCTGCAATCCATATGTGGTGAGATATCTTTGCAAAATGTGGTATCAAAGTACCATCTCGACATCTGAGCAGGAATGTGAGTGAGCAGAGCAAGTTCCGCAGCTTGTCCAATATCTTCATTTCTTGAAGCATTTCCTCCCCGTAAAGGTACCTGACATTTGATCTCATGTTTTCCGAACTTATACAATTCTAGGATGTCTGCCAGGTCACGCCGTAAGATTCTAATTATAATTTGTCAAACTCACTCACTGCCTCCTTCAGGTGGTTTCTGATGACTGCCGCTCTGCACGTACCAGTATCCTACATACATTGGTCGCTATCCCCACCACCACTCCACTCCTGTCGCTACACAATATACAGCAACGCGGTGAGCGGTAGCAATGGTGGGATTAGTGGCAGCCTCCAGAGCCTGCAGTATGATCGGGTGTGAATCCCACTATGTGGGAACACTTTGCTTTTTCTCGACTCAGGACAGGGTTCCACGCGACTCAGTTGTAGACTGCTGGCATTGTTAATTAGACCATCTTGGAAACTAATTTCAATGGCATCCTTAATCGTGCAATCGTAGTAGCAAGAAGATAGCGTAAATATCTTGGTTTAGTTGCCAGTTTTTATACTACAGCCAGCTGCGGCTGATTTGGTGGTCTGGTATAATTCAGCGCGTCGTCTATGTTCACGGCACCTCTCTACTGTTCGAACATTTTCCCCAATGTATGCCTTACCAAATTGGCAGGGGATTGGGTACTCCCCTGGTTTGCGAAATATTTTGGATAATTTATGGCACGATCCAGGTACATACCTAAGAACTCTACAAGGATGTTTAGAAGTGAAAGATGTAATTATTTTATTAGTGGCTGTACTGAATATTATGATGAGAGTATCTGAGATGAATTTGTATAGTTATGGTCTCCTTTCAAGTTAGAGGCTGAAACAGTGATTTTGTGGTTTTTGTGTTGTCTTGTGGGTTAGTAAGAAGTATGTGATATTTCTGGTTTCTACAGAGAATGCAGGTTGTTACTGTGTGATGCATCTTTTTGGGTTTCTCGTTTAAATAAGGGGGGTAGTGGTAAAGGCTACACAGTGCTCAGCCTTGTTCTTAAGATGGTAACGGAGTTAGAAGTAATGAAGTTGATGAATTGAGGAACATGCGAACTGATGATGATTTATCTTCGTCGGTACTTAAAATAACTGTGCCATACACTGTATTGAGGCTATTTGTGTATTTTGCTGGTGCCAAAAGCACTGCAACAGAGTTTTTGTTTGAAATAAGAATCGAGGAGAGTGCTGTTTTCCGAGTGGGGATAAAGCAATCCTCTTTGTGTGGAATTACAAGACTGGAAGGAAACTAATTGAGATTTGTTTTGCTGAGAATGAGGGACCGCATTATTCTGTCATTTACATGAACAGATGCAGAGGAACTGATGAAAAAACAAAGAAAGCGTAGCCACAATAGGACTAATTAAACAAAAACTTGATCTGGAGCTGTGTAACAGTGAAGAACTGGAACCTGTGTATGAGTATATTAGCTTAATTTTTTGATTCACGCTGTAGAGCGTGCTCTAATACGAAGACATGTAGGTTTCAGACCAGGAAAAACTGTACATCCCAGGTCCTAAGTCACGCACATTTTATTGAGCATAGCTTTGATATCTGGAAAACTACAGGAGTAGCTTATATAGGCCTGACGGATGCTTATGACACTGTCAACTGTCGTGCAAAGCCACAGAAGATCTACGTGATAACGAGAGGTTAGAGCTTCACTAAACGTATTCAAAGTTTACTCCATTTTATGTTGACTTCCATGGTCAGTGTAGTCGATGGAGATCTGAAAGAAATGGCTTATCACAAGGAAGCATTCTTTCACCAGAGATACGAGGGTCGTTCTGAAAGTTTTTTCATGGAAACTACAGGAGATACATAAATCACAACAGCACAGCTAAAGAGAGCAATATTTCAGCTACGGAATGTCATTTTTCCACATTGTCACCAACATTCTTTATGCACTTTCACCAACGATGCACCAGAGCCTGCAGTGTGCGCTTGTAAAAATCAGAACCAGCTGATGCTAACCACTTCCTTACAGCTCTGATAACAACATCCAAGTCTTGAAAATGTTCTCCAGGTAGTCCATCTTTCAAAGGCTCAGAGGGGTGGAAGTCTCAAGGCGCTTAATCGGGACTGTTCGGTGGATGTTGTAAAACAATCGAGCCGAATTTTGTAATGAGTCGCATGGTCGCAAAACTGGTGTGGGCCCTGGCGTTATCATGTTGCACATGAAACTTGCTCTTCTTCTCTGGCCTTAGTCTGGGAATTCAGGCTTTCAGCTTAGTCAGTGTTGTCTTGTAGCGTGCTCAACTGACAGTTTCTCCAGGCTCCAGAACATCCAAAACAACCACACCCTGGCTATACCTGAAGATTGTGCGCATCATTTTGCCTTCAGACGGCTGTGTCTTGAATTTCTTCTTCAATTGAAAATTTGCATGTCGCCATTCCATGGAGTGTCTTTTGGATTTCGGCTCGTAGTGGTGACACCACGTCTCACCTCCGGCGACGATGCTATTCAGAAAATTGTCATCTTCAGCTTCATACCGGTCCAGTAGATCCTGACAAATTTCCATTCGGTGAGGTTTTTGTTGTTCGGTATGCATCCAAGGGACTCATCTCGCACAGACTTTGCGCTAATCGAGATGTTTCAACATTGTTTCCAAGGCATGACAGCCGACATTCAGTTTTGCACACAATTCTCTAGTATTTATGCACCGATCAGCACGGATGAATCGGTCAAGACGCTCTTCATTGCAATGGATGACAGCTGTGCAGGGTCGACCGGGCCATGGCTTGTCATGCACACCCTTTTCACCACCTTTAAAATGCCGTACCCGTCGCCTCACATTGATCACGTCTGTCGTATCGTCTCCATACCCCTTTAGCAAGCGTCGATGGATTTCAATCGGCGCAATTTCTTCAGCTGTGACGAATTCAATCACACATCGCTGTTTTACACGCGCGTCCATATCAGACTCCATTTGGAACACTACTCCGCTGGCGCCAACTACCGCAGAACAACGGAACCACCTGCAAATGAAACAGGAAGATTCAAGCATTAGCAAAACACCAAAGACATCTGACGCTGACATCCAAAGTCACCACAAACAAATTGGAGACATTATTTTCGGGACGACACTCGTATTTAACATCAATGTCAATGACCAATCACTTCCAGTAAACTCAAGGAGTTTCCTTCGTGCCGATGATCTGGCACTAGCGAGTCAAGGGAAATCTTTTGAAGATGTTAGAGTCCACCTGATCGATGCATTCAGGGAGCTGAATGCCTATTACTCTAACCATCAACTTGATCCAAACCCAGCTAAAACACAACTGTGTGCGTTTCATCTTAAGCACTATCAGGCACGACGCAAACCTGACATCACATATCAACGGATAACATTAGTAAATACGACCCATCGAAAATATCTGGGAATGACTCTGGAGTGTACTCTAACATTCAAGCAGCATTACGAGAATATGAGAATGAAGGTGGAAACCAGAAGACAACTGGTAGCACGTGGGGCTTCGAACCACAAACTCTGAGAGCGATAGCACTAGTAACTTGTTACAGTGCTGTGGTCTGGTACAAATCCACCCTCGAAAACATATTGAACAAGACAATAAACGAAATGTGAGGCTTATTAGAAGTTGTTTGAAACCTACACCACTTGTAACACTCTACCAGCTCACTGGCATAGCGGAACCAGATATTCGTCATGAGGTAGCTGCCATCTAGGAGAAAAAACAATGCTCATCTGGAAAGCAAACCACTGCATGGGCCTGTTCCAAAAGACTCAAGGTTCAAATGATTCAAATGGCTCTGAGCACTATGGGACCTAACTGCTGAGGTCATCAGTCCCCTAGAACTAAGAACTACTTAAACCTAACTAACCTAAGGACATCACACACATCCATGCCCGAGGAAGGATTCGAACCTGCGACCGTAGCGGTCGCGCGGCTCCGGACTGTAGCGCCTAGAACCGCTCGGCCACACCGGCCGGCGGCTCAAGGTTGAGGTCCAGAAAAAGTTCCCTCAAGACCACTTCAGTCTTGTAAACAACAGCAGCAACAGCAAGAAACCAACTGTAGGTCTTTCGACTTGAGAAGTATTATAGCTACTCGCTCCCTTTGGAAACCCTCCCAACTGGAGACTAACAGTATTGGATCACGTGGAGATCACTCACCTGTATTCATTCTGGTGTTGAAAGGTCCAGGAGTAACATCTATAAATGGCACTTCCCTGTGAATCCCACCAACTGTGAATGCAGAGGAGTATAGTCCATGGAGTACCTACTGGATTGTCAGCTATGCCCTGTATCTTGCACAGAAGAATAGGCTCTGCTTGCGACACCAGGTACAGTTGAAGAGGCTAGATTTTGGTCAAGAGTAGAGTAGCTTGATGATTTAATTTGCTTATAATGGTAGTTACCATGTACTGCATTTGTTTCTTTCTCCAATAAATAAATACGGTGTGAATGTTTTTTTTTTTTTTTTTTACTGGAGTTAGAGGTGTGCCAGTCCCAGATCGGACCCACCTGGCCGATTGACGATGAGGGCCAGTGTGGCAGCCTGCCGGGATGGCGGCTTCCCACATACCACCAGGTCAGGGCTTAACAACTCGCATTTTGTGAGCGTGAGCACTGGTTTTTTTGTTTTTTTTTTCTTTATTGTTATTTTCAAACCCATACAGGCTGTCAGCAACATGTTACGCCCCTCTTCAGCCATAGAATAGATCAAGAAACAACAGAAAGAATACACATAAGTGACATAACGGTGGGTGATAAAACAGTAGACACATAAAGACAAACACGGAGCCGTTCACACTCGACGATAAACCACACTACAAACTGTTGACACGACGCACAAACACTGAAGATGGCGATGGCACAGGTGAACGATTGAGTGTGACGGGGAACACTGAACATTAAACACGATGGCACACACGAGACACTGATGGCGATGATCTCCGGCGCGCGAATGTCCACTTAGCGTGTACGAATCCGGGTACCTGCCAAGAGGGGAAGAAGGGTGAGGTGGGGGAGAGGGGAGATGGGGGGAGGAGGAGACGGACAGAGGAGGGGAAGCCTGGGGGAGGAGTGGGGAGAAATGGAGGAGGGAGGGAAGAGGGAGAGAAGGAAGGGAGGGTGCCCAAAGGAGCAAACACAGGAAGAGGGAGGGAGGATCAAAGTTGGTAGGAGGGGTAGATGGAGGGAAGGAGGGCATCATCAGGGAGGGGGAGCTGGCGGAAGCCACCTTGGGAGAGGGTAAGGAGGGTGAAGAGATGGAGACCGGGTGGGACGTGGGAATACAGGCGCGGCAGCGGGTGGGGGCGGGAGAGGATGGGCGAGACAAGCGGGTGAGGAGGATCGTGAGCAGTGGCGTCTGCTCACTCTCTTATTTGCGATCAGAGCAGCTACGCCATGGTGGGGAGTGAGGGAAGTGTGCGTGCACCGTGCGCTCGCGACAACACGTGAGAAGCGCCGAGTGTGAAATGCGGGAAGGTCAACTCTGTGCATCAGTGGCCAGTCGGCACTCCATAACACCGACAATGTCTTCGCACCTCAGTCCTCTGTGGGACGAATCTTTTCTTTTTACACAAAACGATACGTACGCAGCTAGCAAAAGGAAAGTCAGCTCGTTTTCCTAAATTATCTTCTGTGCAAGACGTTGTTGTTGACAAAAGCTTCCAACTTTATACACAAATTTTAGTATCCTTTAAAGAGACGAGAGGACACGCAGCAGAGCAGCATCAGCACTTAGCTGATAAACTGTAAATTAATTTAGTCTTTGTTTTTTGTTCACGAGCTTCTGCAAGGGACTAACCTGTGCTGCACGGGATTAGCCGAGCGGTCTAAGGCGCTGCAGTCATGGATTGTGTGGCTGGTCCCGGTGGAGGTTCCAGTCCTTCCCTTGGGCATGGGTGTGTGTGTTTGTCTTCAGGATAATTTAGGTTAAGTAGTGTGTAAGCTTAGGGACTGATGACCCTAGCAGTCAAGTCCCATAAGATTTCACACACATTTGGACATTTCGACTAACCTGTACGAGTGTATTTTACTATGAACACTAGTGGTTAGAAAATTAATTTTTGTTTTTGGGTAAGTTTTGTGAATATCCAATGCGCAGGCGTCTTCCATTGCCAGGAACTCCGTCACGCCACTAAGTTTTAGCTTTGTGCTAGCATGCAGCACACAGTTTAAATCTATGCATTCTACTTTGAATATTTATCTCGTGCAGTAACCTTTCGGCAAACAGGCTTTCTAATAACATGTGTCTGTAAATACATCAATTTCAGCAGAGAAATTTATTTCTGTTTAATTGCTTGTAGTCTCAAAGTACAGTGAGAAATCTGCACAACAACTTTTAGTGTTACTTTATTCTCCTTTGGTATATTTTCAAACTTAGTGCTTCGGTAGTTAGGTTCTTGAATATCTACGTATTACTAGGCACAGTTCGTACGTTTTCGTCAGGGTCTACATTAGAGTTGCGGAGCACGTGCCGATAGTCCGTTTATCTGTTTATTTTAGTTTTCCACAGTCTTTGGTATGGAAAGGGCCTGCGATTGTTGTGTGCGGAACGGAACCGATTTGGTGACACTTCGCTCTCAGCTTCAGGCTGTGATCGCTTCGGTTACACAGCTTGAGGCTGCAGTGGATCGGCACCACAGTTGTGGGCCGGCCGTGGGGATCCAACGGACGTCCAGCGCGTCAGAGTCCTCCGATCGGTCCTCACCGGTGGCCAACCCAGTTACTGCTCGCACTGAGGCTGACCCCTCACCTGTGGTCGAGTGGGAGGTCGCCCCGGGGCGAAGCAGGTGGCGAAGACGTCCCAGGCGGCCGCACGTAACGCCTCCCCGGTTTGTCTGACAAACAGGTTCCAGGTACTGTCTGTGGCTGACACTGTCGCTGAGCCGGATGCTGCCGCCTGTCCTGTTTCAGGGGAAACCACTCAGCCTGCACGATCCGGGCAATCGCAGAGGGTGGAACTATTGGTAGTTGGGAGCTCCAACGTTAGGTGCGTTATGGGGCCCCTAGGGACTTGGCTGACAATGAGGGTAAGAAAACCAATGTGCACTCCGTGTGCATACCGGATTCCATGAAGAGCACAGGGTGTAGCTAACTGCAGGTGGTTGCTCACGTCGGTACCAATGATGTATGTCACTTTGTATCAGAAGAGATTCTCTCTGGTTTCGAGCGGCTAAAAGAAGTGGTTAAGGCTGCCAGTCTTGCTTGCAAGATGAAAGCAGAGCTGACCATTTGCAGCATAGTCAACAGGACCGATAGCGGACCTCAGGTACAGAGCAGAGTGGAGGGTCTGAATCAGAGGCTCAGACGGTTCTGCGACCGTGTAGTCTGCAGATTCCTTAACTTGCGCCAAAGGGTGGTTGGGTTTCGGGTTCTGCTGAATAGGTCAGGTGTCCGCTATACGCAGGAGGCGGCTACACGGGTATCAGGGGCTGTGTGGCGTGGACTGGGCGGTTTTTTAGGTTAGAGGGTCTCGGGAAAACACACGATGAGCTTCAGACACAATGGGTGTAGGCCGAACACAGGAACAATGTAGATACAGGAACCATTGGTATAACAGTTGTAAATGGTCGTAGCTGTGTTGGGAAAGTACCAGAGCTCCAAGGGCTAATAGAAAACATTGATGCTCAAATCGTTACAGGCACTGAAAGCTGGCTAAAGCCGAATATAAGCTCAGCTGAAATTTTTACGAAGAACCTAATGGTGTTCCGAAAAGATAGGATAAACACGTTTGGCGGTGGCGTGTTTGTTGCTGTTTGAAGTAGTTAAACTTGTCGCGAAATTGACGTAGAGACTTCCTGTGAGTTATTATGCGCAGAGGTCATTGTTCGCAGCCGGAATAAAATAATAACTGGATCCTTTTACCGACCTTCCAGTTCAGATGATACAGTTGCTGAAAGGTTTAAATAAAACTTGAGTTTGATTTCAAACACGTACCCGACTCATACAATTCTAGTTAGTGGTGACTTTAATTTGCCCTCGATATGTTGGCGAAACTACATGTTTAAATCAGGAGGTACGCATAAATTATCATCCGAAATTGTGCTAAACGCATTCTCTGAAAATTATTTCGAGCAGTTAGTTCATGAGCCCACGCGAATTATAAACGGTTGTGAAAACACACTTGACCTCTCAGCAACAAATAATCCTGAGTTAATAACCAGCATCAAAACCGATATAGGGATTAGTGAACACAGGGTTGTCGTAGCGAGATTGACTATTGTAGTCCCCAAATCCGCGAAAAATAAGCGAAAAATATGCCTATTCAAAAAAGCAGATAAAAATTCACTTGACGCCTCTCTGAGAGACAATCTCCATTCATTCCAAATTAATAATATAAGTGTAGACCAGATGTGGTTTAAATTCAAAGAAATAGTATCGGCAGCAATTGAGAGGTTAATACCAAATAAACTAACAAACGACGGAGCTGATCCTCCTTGGTACACAAAACGGGTTAGAACACTGTTACAGAAACAACGAAACAAACATGCCAAATATAAACAGACACAAAATCCCCAAGATTGGCGATCCTTTACATAAGCTCGAAATTTAGCGCGGAGTTCAATGCTAGACGCCTATAACAGTTTCCACAACGAAACTTTGTCTCGAAACCTGGACCAAAATCCAAAGAGATTCTGGTCGTATGTGAAGCATGTTAGCGGCAAGAAACAATCAATACCTTCTCTGCGCGATAACAATGGAGATACTATCGAAGACAGTGCTGCCAAAGCAGATTTACTAAACACAGCCTTCCAGAATGCCTTCACAAAAGATGACGAAGTAAATATTCTAGAATTCGAATCGCGAACAGCTGCCAACATGAGTAACGTAGAAGTAAATATCCTCGGAATTGTGAAGCAACTCAAATCTCTTAATAAAATCAAGTCTTGTATCCCAGATTGTATACCAATTAGGTTCCTTTCGGAGTATGCTGATGCATTAGCTCCATACTTAACAATCATACACAACCGTTCGCTCGACGAAAGATCCGTACCCAAAGACCTGAAAGCTGCACAGATCACACCAATATTTAAGAAAGGCAGTAGGAGTAATCCACTAAATTACAGGCCCATATCGTTAACGTCGATATGCAGCAGGATTTTAGAACATATATTGTGTTCGAACATTATGAATTACTTCGAAGGAAACGATCTATTGACACACAGTCAACATGGGTTTAGAAAACATCGTTCCTGTGAAACACAACTACCCCTTTATTCACATGAAATGCTGGGTGCTATTGACAAGGGATTTCAGATCGATTCGGTATTCCTGGATTTCCGGAAGGCTTTTGACATTCTACCATATAAGCGGCTGGTAGTAAAATTGCGTGCTTATGGAATATCGTCTCAGTTACGTGACTGGATTTGTGATTCCCTGTCAGAGAGGTCACAGTTCGAAGTAATTGAGGGAAAGTCATCGAGTAAAACAGAAGTGATTTCAGGCATTCCCCAAGGTAGTGTGATAGTCCCTTTGCTGTTCCTTATCTATATAAACGATTCGGGAGCCAATCTGAGCAGCCGTCTTCGGTTGTTTGCAGATGACGCTGTCGTTTATCGACTAATAAAGTTATCAGAAGATCAAAACAAACTGCAAAAGGATTTAGAAAAAAATATCTGAATGGTGCGCAAAGTGGCAGTTGACCCTAAATAACGAAAAGTCTGAGGTCATCCACATAAGTACTAAAAGGAACTCGTTAAACTTCGGTTACACGATAAATCAGTATTATCTAAAAGCCGTAAATTCAACTAAATACCTAGGTATTACAATTACGAACAACTTAAATTGGAAAGAACATATAGAAAATGTTGTGGGGAAGGCTAACCAAAGGCTGCGTTTTATTGGCAGGACACTTAGAAAATGTAACAGACCCACTAAGGAGACTGCCTACACTACGTTTGTCCGTCCTCTTTTAGAATACTGCTGCGCGGTGTGGGATCCTTACCAGGTAGGACTGACGGAGTACATCGAAAAAGTTCAAAGAAAGGCAGCACGTTTTTTATTTTCGCGAAATATGGAAGAGAGTGTCAGAGAAATGATACAGGATTTGAGCTGGAAAACATTGAAAGAAAGACGTTTTTCGTTCCGGCGGAATCTTCTCACAAAATTCCAGTCACCAACTTTCTCCGCCGATGCGAAAATATTTTGTTGACACCGACCTACATAGGGCGGAACGATCACCACGATAAAATAAGGGAAATCAGAGAAAGATATAGGTATTCATTCTTTCCACGCGCTATACGAGATTGGAATAATAGAGAATTGTGAACCCTCTGCCAGGCACTTAAATGTCATTTGCAGAGTATCCATGTAGATGTAGATGTCAGTAGCACGATTTGAGACATATCTATTTTACACACAGTAAGATATGGCTATGGACTGTGCTTCGCCGGTCAAAGTGCCCGTGCGGTTCTAGGCGCTACAGTCTGGAACTGCGCGGCCGCTACGGTCGCAGGTTCGAATCCTGCCTCGGGCATGGATGTGTGTGATGTCCTTAGGTTAGTTAGGTTTAAGTAGTTCTAAGTTCTAGGGGACTGATGACTTCAGAAGTTAAGTCCCACAGTGCTCAGAGCCATTTGAACCATTTTTGAACTGTGCTTGTTGTGAGCGGACACAAGGAGAGGTGTCTGCTGTCTGTAAACAGCAGGAAGCTGCGTTGGCTACCGTCGACAAGCTTCTAGCTAATGCTCAAAATTGCGGTGACGTCGGGGCGCCAGTGAAGAGACCTGCGACACCTTTGGTGCCACTGGAATCCCCTGGGTTCCTGGACGTCGCTGCGGCTTCCTATATACATCTGACATGTCAGTTCTCACTCCGGAGTGGATGGCAGACAGTGGTGGGTTCGCGTGTCACTGGGCGGAAGGCGAAAGAGGGAGCAGGCTGTGCGGCTGGCTCCCTACGTTTAACACCAGGTACGAGGTGCTACCAAGTGTTGATGATAACTCTGAGCTAGCACCGGATGTCTCTCATGCTCGGCCAGTGGTCGATTTTCCCGCCCAGTCTGGACAAGTACAAAGAATGGGTATGCTAGTCATTGGGAGCTCCAATGTTTGGCAGGTGATGGAGCCCCTCGGGGAGATAGCAGGCAAGGCGGGAAAGAATTCCAGTGTGCATTCGTTATTTTTGCCGGGAGGTCTCAACCGTGATGTGGAGGAGGCCGTGGCGGCGGGTATCGAGCGTAGTGGGTGCAACCGGCTGCACGTAGTGGCACGTGTCGGCACAAATAACGCCTACCGCTTTGGTTCTGAGGCCATCCTCGGCTCCTTTCTGCGGTGGCTGATATGGTGAAGGCAATTAGCAACGCACGCGGGGAGTAGGCTAAGCCGTCTACTTGTAGCATCGTACCCAGGGTTGAACTCGGTCCTCTGGTTTGGAGCAGAGTGGAAGGCCTAAGGCAGAGGCTCAGACGGCTCTGCGACGGTACCGGATGCGAATTCCTCGAGCTCCGCTATCGGGTGCAGAATTGTAGGGCTCCCCTTAGTAGGTCAGGCTTGCACGCAGGAACGGCTTCTAGGGTAGCTGAGTACGTGTGGCGTGCACATGGGGCTTTTTTAGGTTAGAGAATCCCTCCTCTGGGAGTAAAGACGATTTCCCTGGTAAGTCAGCCATAGCGACCTCAGAGAATCTTGGTCCTCGCAGATCAGAGATATAAAAGATTAATGCGATTTTAGTAAACTGCAGGAGCATCCAAGGAAAGGTCACAGAGTTAGTATCGCTTACTGAAGGTTATGATGCACAGACAGTATTGGGAACAGAAAGCTGGTTGGAACCGGACGTCAGTGACAACGAAATCCTAAGTTCAGACTGGAATGTTTATGGTAAGGATACGTCAGTCGCCAATCGTGGCGGGGTGTTTACTGCAGTAAAAAAAATTCGATAAAAGCTATCGAGGTTATCACGGATTCCGAATGTGAATTAATCTGGCTGAAATTGAGTATCAAAGAACGGTAAAAAATGGTGTTCGGATGCTTTTATAGGCTACCTGGGTCAGGATCTGTAGTTGTAGAACGCTTCAGAATGAACTTGCAGAATATCATTAGTAATTTTTCAGATCATACCGTTGTAATAGGGAGGAGGAGGAGATTAGTGTTTAACGTCCCGTCGACAACGAGGTCATTAGAGACGGAGCGCAAGCTCGCGTGAGGGAAGGATGGGGAAGGAAATCGGCCGTGCCCTTTCAAAGGAACCATCCCGGCATTTGCCTGAAGCGATTTAGGGAAATCACGGAAAACCTAAATCAGGATGGCCGGAGACGGGATTGAACCGTCGTCCTCCCGAATGCGAGTCCAGTGTTGTAATAGGGGGTGACTTCAACTTGTCAGGTATAGATTGGGAGTGTTATGCCATCAAAACTGGTGCCAGGGACAGGGAATCTCGTGAGGGTAACGTCTTAGACCTCCTGGCAACAAACAGACCTGAACCTACCGAATCAGTTAACGTAGAAGAAGGTAACAGTCATCATAAGGCTGTGACAGTACTTATGACGACGGGTCCCACAAGGAATGTTAAGAATGGTAGGAAGATATATTTGCTCAGCAAGGGTGACAATCGCTTAGTAGTGGAAAGGCTTCAGTACCAGATGAGACACCTATAAGTTTCTATAAAGATTATGCGAAAGAACTTGCTCCTCTTCCAGCAATAATTTATCGTTGATCGCTTGAGCAACGAAAGGTACCTATGGACTGGAAAAAAAGCGCAGGTCATTCCCGTTTTTAAGAAAGGCCGTAAGACAGATCCACACAATTACGAGCGTCGGATGCTCTTTAACTGATGATGCAGTTGTCAATTCCAAAGTCGCAAGGCCAGAAGATTGTAAGAATTTGCAGAACGACCTGCAGAGAATTAATGAATGGTGCAAACTCTGGCAGTTCACCCTGAACGTAAATAAATGCAACATATTGCGCATACATAGGAAAAGAAATCCACTACTGTACAGCTACACTATTGATGACAAACAGCTGGAGACAGCGTCTGCCGTAAAGTTTCTAGGCGTAACTATCCAGAGCGACTTTAAGTGGAATGACCGCCGGCCGAAGTGGCCGTGCGGTTCTAGGCGCTGCAGTCTGGAACCGCGAGACCGCTACGGTCGCAGGTTCGAATCCTGCCTCGGGCATGGATGTGTGTGATGTCCTTAGGTTAGTTAGGTTTAACTAGTTCTAAGTTCTAGGGGACTAATGACCTCAGAAGTTGAGTCCCATAGTGCTCAGAGCCATTTGGAATGACCACATAGGACAGATAGTGGGAAAAGCAGACACCAAACTCAGATTCATCGGAAGAATCTTAAGGAAACGTAACTAATCCACGAAAGAAGTGGCTTATAAGGATCTTGTTCGCCCGATTCTAGAGTATTGCTCATCTGTCTGAGATTCCTACCAGGTAGGACTGATACAGGAGATAGAGAAGATCCAACGAAGAGCGGCGCGTTTCGTCACGGGATCGTTTAGCTAGCTAGAGAGCGTTACGGAGATGCTAAGCAAACTCCACTGGCAGACGTTACAAGAGAGGCGTTGTGCACCACGGAGAGATTTACTGTTGAAATTTCGGGACAGCACTTTTCAGGAGGAGTCAGACAATAGATTACCTCCCCCGACATACCTCTCACGTATTGACCACGAGGAGAATATTCGAGAAATTAGAGCCAATACAGAGGCTTTCTGACAATCATTCTTCCCACGCACTATTCGCCAGTCGAACAGGGTTGGAGGGATCAGATAGTGATACCGAAAGTACCCTCCGCCACACACCATTAGGTGGCTTGCGGAGTATGGTGTGGATGTAGATGTAGATGAAGAAGAATTTGAGGAACGTTTTCAAGATCTGACGGTATTAGAAAGTGATTTTGATCTGTTCTCCTCACCATATTCAGCAAATATTGATGCTATTCGTCTTGAACTGCAACTAGAAATAATTGACCTGCTGTGTGACAGACAATACAGAGACAAATGTCAGTATAAGAAAAACATATTGGAAGTCTATAGACATATCCCTCAGGACAGATCTCCTAGTTTCCGCAAACAGGTGACTACAATAATAATCAGTGTTCGGTTCCGCGTATGCTTGTGAACAATCGTTCTCTGCAATGAAAAGCAAGAACGCGCCCCCGAGGAACTCGCTGTATTCGCAATCTAAACTGAGCGCTGCGTCTACAGTGCACAAGAAGAATACTCCGGACACAGAAGCAATTTTAAGGCGAAAAAGTACAAGAGAACCGAGAATCCCACGCCTCAATTACGTCATTTTTGTATGAGAGCTCACAAAGTAAAGTAAGACAAATGTACAAGAACATATTAAAAGATAATGTGGAACGTGTACATTTTTGTTTCATTTTTAGCATAATATTCCATATAGTAATTTCCATGTAGCTGATCGCGGGTTTAATTTACTTATGAACCTGCGACAGCGACTGTCCTCACTCCAACTCGTACTGTATTGTGTTACTGGAAAAGCTTTACTTCACGCGACTAGTAATCATAGTTCGTGACAGTTTATGGATATTAAACGGGAACAATCTTTTTATCGAAAGTGACAGAACATTGTTTAGTATCTCTGATATTGACGGGATTCCAAAAAATGGTTCAAATGGCTCTGAGCACTATGGGACTCAACTGCTGAGGTCATAAGTCCTCTAGAACTTAGAACTACTTAAACCTAACTAACCTAAGGACATCACACACATCCATGCCCGAGGCAGGATTCGAACCTGCGACCGTAGCGGTCGCGCGGTTCCGGACTGTAGTGCCTAGAACCGCTTGGCCACTCCGGCCGGCCCACGGGATTCCAGATTAGATGCTTATTCAAAGAACCCCTGTGAATGCGATCGTGTGAATCAACTGATTTATTAATAATTATTATTAAATAAAATAACGTGTTATTTTGAAACTGACTATTCGTCTTGAACTTTACTTCGATTTAAGTTACGTGATTTTCACCAAGAATAAACTGCAGACTAGTAACTGAAACAAGTGAACGAGAATCTATTGAAAACACTAGTATTAATTTACTTATGATTTTTTCCTTCAGGACTGGGAAGACAATAGGTGTAGTGACTCACTGGGGTTAATTTAAGAACTAGCCGGGATAAAACAAAACCCCTCAATACCAGTCAATGTATAGATAAATTAACATTCCTACTTTCATGCAAGATACGGAAGTCGGAGGAGGAGGAGGAGATTAGTATTTAACGTCCCGTCGACAACGAGGTCATTAGAGACGGAACGGAAGTCGGGACAGAAAAAAGGGTCACTACACCTGTTCCGGAAACCATCGAACGAAAAGTTAAAAGCGAAAATCGTTCTGATGCGTCTGCAGTAGATCTATTCTACTGTAAGCCCTTTCCCTTCCATATTTTGGGAGGAGATATCTAAATCAAAACAAGAACAAAATGTCCAGTAAATATATGTTCTAAAATCCATGCCTTGAGCACTTGTTCACTAGAAGAGATATGTTTCACAGTAGCAAATATGAACAATCGCTCATACCTCTTAAAGTATGCCCTTAGAGCCCATATTTACTGGACATTTATTCTATTTTTGGTCCATACTACCACCTCACAAAATGTAGAAGGCAAAGATCTTACAGTAGAAGAGTTCCACTGTCAGAAGGATAAGAACCATGTTCGCTTATAACTTTCGACTCGATCGTTTCCGGAACAGGCTCCCTTACCTCGAATTGGCCCATTAACCCCTCTCCATCATCCGTGAAAGTTTTTGACATCATCACGGAATCACTCTGTATTTAAAATATCGTAAATACCATTAATTAAAAAATAAAAATTATTAAATTAAACACGAAAAGAAAAATTCCCTCAATACCTACGCCTACTAAACAAGAATGAGGTAACTACCAATAGGATAAGCAGATATATTCGGTGTCTGTTCTGTCGGGCGCGTCTGAAAGAATAGACAACGTGATGACGGACAATCAGCCTGTCAGTGCAGATGCACACCAAACTCGAACTCTTCCGGGAATCGGTGAGATGCCGCTAGTTCAAATGTGTGTGAGATCTTATGGGAATTAACTGCTAAGGTCATCAGTCGCTAAGCTTTCACACTACTTAACCTAAGTTATCCTAAGGACAAACATACTCACCCATGCCCGAGGGAGATCTCGAACCTCCGCCGGGACCAGCCGCACAGTCCACGACTGCAGCGCCTCAGACCGCTCGGCTAATCCCGCGCGGATGCCGCTAGTAATGAGGCTAATGTGTAGAGGCACTACGTCAGTAGCGTGTAGTATAAGCCGAGAATTTTCGTCTGACAGAGGGCGTGCTAGAGTAGTCCATACAATAGGGGTGATCACTGCATCCAGATGGCGTAGTGGTCAGCGCATCTGCCTACTAAGCAGTCGGCCTTTCGCTATGGTGAGGCGCGCACGCTTTGCGTCTCGCCTGTTTTGCTGGTTGCGAGCGAGCGCGTGTTTGTTTGCTTCCGTGTAGTGGCTTGTCTCAGAGTCCGACTTTATTGACCATCAGGGCGTTTTCTTACCGCCAAGCCACAACTAAATTAAGTTTTCCATTAGATCACGAACGGCCGAAGGCGTATGAAGTTGAACGTTTTATACGGGATGAAATGCGTCTTCCGCCACAAGACATTCTCGGAATACATTTTTCGATCCTGAATACTACTGTGTACAGAAAACTGGCGAATGACGAGCTGCGCGGTGCCACACTAATGATCTCAAATTTCGATACTCTGACGGTCATATAGGGACTGTAGTGGTTGATCACTACTAAAGTAAGAAAGTGGCGCGAAAGAAAGGAAACTCGTACTAACCTAAGTAATCTGACTGCCACCTCTTCCTATGAACCAGCACCAAGTTTGACTTTGGTGGTAAAGAAAGGTCACTTGGTGTTTCGCTACCAACATAAGAAAATTGTTACAAAGAAAGGACACTTCGACTAACTTCAGTCAGCCGACTGCCAGCTCCCACAGAAAAATGGCAGGAAGATCTAATTCCAAAATCATAATGCATCACACCACCGTTATCTCTACTAAGCAAAGAAAATCGCGGGAAGATTGGTCACTTGGTCTACCTCCGCTAACCTAAGTCACCTGACCACCACTTCCTCCAATGAACTGGCGCCAAATTTTGAGTTTTGGCGGTAAACAAAGGTGACTCGTGGTTTCGTTACTAAGTTAAGAAAATGGCGCGAAGGAAAGGACAATTGTACTAACCTCAGTCACCCGACCGCCACCTCCTCCTAAGGATTTGTGGGAAAAGGACTTGGACGTAAGTCTTTATTTAACCAATTTGAAGGAGTGCAGCCATCCACTGAGTTCACCACGAGGTCTGGACTCCAGCTGACTTAGTAAACATCATCACCACCAGAGGGCGCTCTCATCTGTGATGTAATCCAAGATGGTGGCAAACAGTGTGTTCACCACGATATCTGGACTCAAATAGACTTAGTACACAGTACTGGCACCAGAGGGCGCAGTCGTCCAAGATGGCGGCAATGATGTCAGATGATGATGCAAGTCCCATTATCCAACATGGCGGCTTACATTGTGTTCGTCACGAGACCTAGTACACATTGACACCACCAAAGAGTGCTACTGTTGACTTGGAATGAATTTGCTCAAATGCCATGCCCACCTGGGCTTGGAAGGAAATAGTTAAAGTCTCCACCACGATCCCCAACCGACGCCATGTCCCCTTACCAGCCCATGATGTCAGGCTAATGTGCACTAACGTGTACTAATGTGCACAGTGCATGGCGTAATCCAAGATGGTGGGGGAAATGGCGGGAAAACGACTCTGCCTATGATAGACATAAGTTTTTATTTGCAAGCAATTTCTCCAAATGGTTCAAATGGCTCTGAGCACTATGGGACTTAACTTCTGAGGTCATCAGTCCCCTAGAACTTAGAACTACTTAAACGTAACTAACCTAAGGACATCACACACATCCAGGATTCGAACCTGCGACCGTAGTGGTCACGCTGTTCCAGACTGAAGCGCCTAGAACCGCACAGCCACACCGGCCACCGCAATTTCTCCACCACAAGATCTAGACTCCAACTGAACTAGTACACATTACTGCCACCAGTGGATACTGTCACCCTCCTGTGACCTAATCCTAGATGGTGGTCTGTAGGGGGAAAATGGCGTGAAAATGACTCAGGCTGCGCTGGGCTGCTGGGGAGAGTAAGGAAGGAGTGCACTCTATTTATTTTGGAAAATTTTATGTAGGAATGGAGTATATTTATCACACTGACACAAAACACTAGCCCTGATGCATTTTGGGTCACAATACACAGTCTGCAGACACGCAAACAACTCCTAATTCTCCGAAATAATATCAGTAGAGACATGCAGACTCCTCCTAAATAATGCAGTACACAGATGTGTAGACAACTTGTAAAACTGTCCAAATAATGCACAGCGCAGCTTACAGACCTGCTCGCAAAATAATACAACAAAGACACGCACAATCACCGTCCGCCACCCCATGTCCAGTAGAGTGCACAGGAGGTTAGCAGCAACACCCGCGAAGTGACGTGGCCGTCAGCTGCCGAACTACACACAGGTACCCTCAGGCATGAGGTGGTGACATTCCTTTCATACTTGGTACCTGACAAATTCCTATCGAATACGTGTTGACATAGGCGCCATTGATGACGCGATCGGAAGGGAGTGAAGACTTATTTAAGCAGCGCAAATGTTCCAAGCTGGGCCACATGCTAGATTTCGTCACTACCCTCCCTCTAACTGTGGTCCGGCAAAGGCGCTGCAGAAATCTGTTCCAGAATACCACATGCTGCTTTCTCCTTAGATTTTCTAATGGACAATGCGTGTCGTGTGGCTGACGCATCGCCACTAGTAGCTACTTACCATCGCAAGTGTGCCTAGCAATGTACCCAAGTTATACTGAAGCCACATTGCTATCTAAAATAATAACCAAGTCGAACTCTAGTAAATTGCATATTGTCCCAGAAATACTTAACGTGCACTTTTGTAGAGGTTTTCGTGTTGTCTCAGCTTGCATGCATGGAAATTCAAGCCCTAACAGAACCTCTTTACGAAAATAGCGCAGAATAATATCGAATGCACTCTTCCCAGCGGTCCTAACATGATACCCCAGTACATCAAGTGTTACCCTTCCTGATTTTAACACACACAAACGTTCCCACCGCTATGTAGAGGCTCCTATATCCCAGCACAAAGGATGTGAATGAATCGAGCATTATGATTGGCTCTTATGGAATTTACCTGTCGAATTACTGATGCCCTCAGTATCGAAGTACCATACACTTCATCTTCCTGTCTGCAGACGGGACTTACAGCATTAAATTTATTTTGCACAGATCACTAAATTATCGCTAAATTGCATTGACAGTTAAACTTTCAAAGTTGTTTACAGATCATCAAATAGATATGAGACTCACACGAATATAGGAAGCCAGGAGCATATTCACCAGTGTAACTACAATTAAATAATATGATTGCTGCTACAGTCTGACACTGATCGATCCAAAGGTAATATTTCCTCTTGACGGCTGTGCTTCTGGAACAAATCTCATTATCTGTAGTGCACATAATTTTCCACATGAAAAAATTATCGTATGCCTACACTCACACCGACTTTATGTCACGATGCTCCTCAGTCCTAGGGAAGCACTATCCACCTTTTTTTTCTTTCTACAGACATGACATTCAGCAGCAATAAATTATTTTACACTGATCGCCATATTGAACAGACAACTAAACCTCGCAAGGTGCCATACATATAGTCAAATACGGAAAGACACCTGCTCAATTACACTGTCCTCCCACTGGGGCCAGGAGCTTGAATATTAGTGAGTGAAACTGATCTCCAACTCAGCCAATATATCAACGCATACTATGTCAATGTAGTAAACATACAATTCACATCCTACGCCATACATAATCACATCTTTTACATCAGAAAGCCCTCAGTGAATTGAAATCACTCTCAGAACTGACGTGCAAAGACAGGCTTATTTCGCCCATGGTACAAAGCCGCTACTATTTCTGGTACAGACTTGCATGCTTGCTTGCATTTCTACATCCATCTTCAGACTCTGGGATTACATGAACACAAGCATATCCATACCATAATATTATATCATTTTCGTGGTACTTCCCGATATCAAGCACACAGCAGTAGCCTCCAGATCGCGCACGCAACATAATTCCGAAGATATAGACTGCAAATTATTTCTCTACAAACCCGAAACTTTAGCTAGGTGGAGTGTGCTCTAGACCACTGAGTAACCAGAAACAAACAGATGAAAAATGATATTTCCACCTGCGAATACAGTTCTCGCTGATGTAAAGGATTCCAAATCATCCCTATAATTTAAAAGCCATCTAAGGTCTTTATCATTTCTAGACAACAGGCAAAAATGTCTTCCACATGCCAGATGCACACACCACAATCGATCTTCCGTCAACTAAATAAAGGCGCGAAATGTGCAGAAGCAGTCAACCGAACAATTTACATGGGAGGGAATAACGATCCATCGCAAACGCACCTCCATACACAATCTTCTCAAATTTCCACGTGATCACTAAAGCCGCCCATCTTACGATCGTGGTCTCAATTGAAAGTCATTCAACAATGAGGCAAATAGCGGAAATACAACCTGCTGTCAACAGTGGCTCTGGAAATATAACTACCTATCTTATGACTCGATATACTCTTCCCTTTGCTGTAGTAGTACTCCAAGTCAAATCCATACCCTCCTTACGACTGGACATAGTCATTTCCTTTACACAAACACATACTTTATAAACAAGGACCTATCACGCATCCCCTTCTACAAATTATAATACTTTGTCAATAGCTGATTGCCTATAATACGAAATAATACTGAGTCAACATTAGCCTTTGCCGGACCACAGTCAGAGGGAGGGTAGCGATGCACCTGTTGTGTTGGCTGAAGAGCCAACAACGTGTTACAAGAAGAGACCGAAATGCGAGCGTTTTAGCTCACACAGGCTGCCATGAGGAGGGAAGAACTATACTGACTTGAGGTCTGGAACATGACAAGGAATTAGAATTCAAAAAGTGGACGTAATTAGTTAGATACTTAACTTTAATCCATTAATGATGAATGTCGCTCTTGATGGTACATGAGTCACAATATTATCTGTTCAGAATACATAGTAACTGAATATGGCGCCTTGCTAAGTCGTAGCAAATGACGTAGCTGAAAGCTATGCTAAACTGTCATCTCGGCAAATGAGAGCGTATGTAGACAGTGAACCATCGCTAGCAAAGTCGGCTGCACATCTGCGGCAAGTGCTAGGGGTTCTCTCTAGGTTAGACCTGCCGTGTGGTGGCACTCGGTCTGCAATCACTGCTGGTGGCGACACACGGGTCCGATGTATACTAACGGACCGTGGCCGATTTGAAGGCCACCACCTAGAAAGTGTGGTGTCTGGCGGTGACACCACAGCACCCACTCGTGCAGCCCAGCTTGGAGCATCTGTGCTCTTTAAATAAGTCTTTGCTCCCTTCCGATCGCATCATCAATGGCGCCATTATGAACATGTATTTCGATAGGAATTTGTCAGGTACCAAGTATGAAAGAGATGTCACCACCTCACACCTGAGGGCACCTGTGTGTCGTTTGACAGCTGACGGCCATATCACTTGGTGGGGGTTGCCGCTAACCTCCTAGGCACTGTACTGGACATGGGGTGGTGGACGGTGTACTGCATTATTTAGTAGGAGTCTGCATGTCTGTACTGAAATTATTTCGGAAAATTAGGAGTTGCCGGCTGATGTGGCCGAGTGGTTCTAGGCGCTTCAGTCTGGAACCGTGCGACCGCTACGGTCGCAGGTTTGAATCCTACATTGGGCATGGATGTGTGTGATGTCCTTAGGTTAGTTAGGTTTAAGTAGTTCTAAGTTCTAGGGGACTGATGACCTCAGATGTTAAGTCCCATAGTGCTCAGAGCCATTTGAACCAAATTAGGAGTTTTTTGCGTGTCTGCAGACTGTGTGTTGTGACCCCAAGCGCATCAGGGCGAGTGTTTTGTGTCAGTGTGATAAATATATTCCATCCCTAAATAAAATGTTCCAAAGTAAATAGAGTGCACTCCTTCCTTACTCTCCCCAGCAGCCCAGCGCAGCCTGAGTCATTTTCACGCCATTTTCCCCCTACAGACCACCATCTGGGATTAGGTCACAGAAAGGATGACAGTATCCTCTGGTGGCAGTAATGTGTACTAGTGCAGTTGGAGTCTAGATCTCATGGTGGAAAAATAGCTTGCAAAATAAAAACTTCTGTCCATCATAGGCAGAGTCATTTTCCCGCCATTTCGTGCACGTTAGTGCATGTTACCCCAACAACATGGGCTGGTAAGGGGACGTGGTGGTCGGTTGAGGGTTGTGGTGGAGACTTTAACTATTTCCTTCCAAGTAATGGTGTGTGTGGCATTCACGAATATTCATTCCAAGTCCACAGTAGCTCTGTCTGGTGGTGTCAATATTTACTAGGCTTCATGATGAATTCAATGTATACCGCTATCTTGGATAGTGGTACTTGGGTCATCACCTCACGTCATGGCCGCCATCTTGGACGACAGCGCCCTCTGGTGCCAGTACTGTGTACTAAGTCTATTTGAGTCCAGATTTCGTGGTGAACACACTGTTTGCTGTCAACTTAGATTATGTCACATATGAGAGCACCCTCTGGTGGTGGTGATGTGTACTAAGTCAGTTGGAGTCCAGACCTCATGGTGAACACACTGGATGGCTGTGCTGCTTGAAATTGGTTAAATAAAGACTTATGTCCAAGTCCTTTTCCCATGAATCCTTAGGAAGAGGTAGCGGTTGGGTGACTGAGGTAGTACAAGTGTCCTTTCTTTCACACCATTTTCTTAGCTTAGTAACGAAACCACGAGTGACCTTTGTTTACTGCCAAAATTCAAATTTGGCACCAGTTCATTGGAGGAAGTGACCTATCTTCCCACGACGATTTTCTTTACTTAGTAGAGATAACGGTGGTGTGATGCATTGTCCTGTTGGAATTTGAACTTCCCTCCATTTTTCTGGGGTTGGGGGTTGTGATACTTTTCCACCGAAGTTCAAACTTCCCTCGAAAATCCGCCATCTTGGATAATGTCATGGCCGATATCTTGGATAATGTCATGCGCTGTTGCCAAGTCTACATGATGTCATCGCCGCCATCTTGGATTGACCTGGCAACAATGGAAAGGGGGGTGGTACTAGCTTTTTTCCAATACTGTGGCAATCCTCTTACATGATGGTATGCTCACTCATGGAGTTGCCTATCTCCCTGATGCCAGAGGTATGGCTCTCACATCTCATGATCGTCAATGTCTATGTGCCCTGCGTTTCTTGTCGCTGCCTACCTTCTTCTCAGAGACAGTCACTGTTGTAACCATGTAAGGAACGGTCGCGGGGTTGCCGCTAAGAAAACGCGATGGGACTAAACGGGAGTGGCCCGCGAATAAACAAGAAGATGAATCGGATGGGAAGGACAAGCATGTCGACAGACAACCGAGCAAGACACCAAGATCAACAACAAAGTATTAAGCTATGTGGTCACAAGTGATCATCATCATCATCATCATCATTTAAGACTGATTATGCCTTTCAGCGTTCAGTCTGGAGCATAGTCCCCTTTATAAAATTATAAAAAATGCGTGTAACATGACCCCACCATCTAAGCCTGTTCGCCCTGACTGCTACATCTATGGAGTTCATTCCCAGTGTTTCTCTGATTTCCTCATTGTGGACACACTCCTGCCATTGTTCCCATTTACTAGGACATGCAATCGTCCTAGCTACTTCCATATCCGTAACCTCAACCTTATTGATAAGGTAACCTGAATCCACCCAGCTTTCGCTCCCATACAACAAAGTTGGTCGAAAGATTGAACGGTGCACAGATAACTTAGTCATGGTACTGACTTCCTTCTTGCAGAAGAGAGTACATCGTAGCTGAGCGCTCACTGCATTAGCTTTGCTACACCTCGCTTCCAGTTCTTTCACTACATTGCCATCCTGTGAGAATATGCATCCTAAGTACTTGAAACCGTCCACCTGTTCTAACTTTGTTCCTCCTATTTGGCACTCAATCCGTTTATGTCTCTTTCCCACTGACATTACTTTCGTTTGGGAGATGCTACTAATCTTCATACGATAGTCCTTACATTTCTGATCTAGCTCTGAAATATTACTTTGCAAACTTTCAATCGAATCTGCCATTACAACTAACTCATCCGCATATGCGAGACTGCTTATTTTGTGTTCACATATCTTAATCTGACCCAGCCAGTCTATTGTTTTCAACATATGATCCATATATAATATGAACAACAGTGGAGACAGGTTGCAGCCTTGTCTTACCCCTGAAACCACTCTGAACCATGAACTCAATTTACCGTCACAAGTGATGACCTCACGAAATCAAAACAACGTCCACTCATAAACAGGAAGTAAGCACATGCATTGTAAACACGATGTCTGTAAGTGTGATATGAACCAACTCAATGGGAATACCAGACTGCCTCGCTGCGTGAGAGTCAGCCGCCTACATTCACGACAGGGTATGTCACTATTGGCCACTGGGACCACGTGCTCCACAGTGGCGCCCTCACGTTAGACTGGGGGCCAGGAGCGCATGCAGCCATGGCTTGCAGGGCGACTGCTGCAGAGACCTCTAGTGGTCATCGAGTTCCGTGCCATCTGGAGTGGTTTCGAAATCCGCTGTTCTCGGTACCACAGTCACGCCTCTCTTCCTGGGCCGGCAGGATGTATTGATCGTGGGAGGCGATTTCAGCTGCATCCAGGCACCCATAGACCAACTACCACGTTACTCTCTGTGCACGGCGCTAGCAACAGTTCTCCAGCACCTCAGCCTAGTGGATTCTTGGGACCACGGTCCTGGCGATCATTCAGGGTTTACACATTTCACTAGCCATTCTTCCAGGTGATGCGATAGTGTATACATCTCCTGTGATAATGTCAGTGGGGCGCAAGCTGCTGAAGTCTGGCTCACTGCATTCTCTGACCATGGCGTATATATCTGCACCGTCAGTCCCTGCCGCCAAAGGCTGTGGCGCGGCCGTGGATCATGGAAATTCAACATGATTCACCTTACTTAACTCGACTGCCGGCAGCTCATCGAGACCACGTGTGCAGCTTATCGTCGACTCCGTGATGCTGTCATGGTGGGTGCTCTGTGCTAAGTCTGCTCTCCACAAGGCCTCCATTGGTTACAGAAGGTAGGCTGCGGCGTGGTGGCGACCGACTCAGGAATTCTATTTCACCATTCTCCGGGAATGTTCCATAATACCGTATTCGACAGACCGGCAGGCGATGGTGAATCGTGCCAAGGCACAGCTCACGTCGTCTCTCACCACCACCTTGAAGGAGCTATGGCCAGGCTGCACACACACGATGGGTTAGTGCAAGAGCGTCCATCTGTGTATCGTGTCATAGTGGTGGAAGACGCCACTGTCTGAGGAATTGGATTAATATTCTTACGGCTGATGATGGGCAACGTTTCCATACACAATGGGATATCACGTCTGCCCTCCATGCACATTATTTTACTCTGTACTCTGAACAACGCCACCACCTTACCAACGGCGGTCTCCAGACTCTTCTTTGGCTCGGTTCCCGTGGATGTGACGATGAATCTGATTGCTAAGGTCACGGCGGAGGAAGTACATGACGCTATCTAGGCGGACTCCAAGAACAGGTCGCCTGGCCCTGATGACCTCCCACTACGGCTTTATCGGACATGTCGTCCCCTTCTGGGTCCAGTGTGGACGGTAATTTGTCAGGATCTTATCTCATCTTCCGTGCCGATCCCAGACGGTTCCCTCAATGGTTTCCTCATTCCCTTCCACAAGCCTCGGGATACCTCATGGATATATGATTTTCGCCCTTGATGTTACTCAACAGCGATACAAAGGTCTTTACCCGGCTGTTGGCTGTGCAGCTTAAACAGACAGCTCGGTACATGGTTTCCCCCTATCGAACTTCTTTCGGAAGTACCGATAACATCCGCGCTGCCTTCTGTTACTATAAGGACATAATCACTCTTGCTCGCGCTCATCGTATGCCTGGACTTTTGGGAGCTCTTCATCCAGAAGTTCGATCGCGTCGATCACGACTTCCTGGAAGGGGTGCTCCTCAATATGGGCTACCCTGATACTACCGTCGACGTTGTAGTGCGTCTCCTTCGTGGAGCTACGTCTCGTGTACTCTACAATGGTCGCCTTACTCCACCCATCTCGATCCGTCGATCAGTGCGTCAAGGCTGCCCGCTCTCTGCACTGTTGTATGCATTCGCCATGGGACCGTTGCTATGCGGCCTCCGGGTCAACGTCTCTCGGGGATGTCTCTCGGTGACCGTGTATTCAGCTGCACTGCATATGCAGATGGTCTCGTCCTCGTTCTTCGTAGCGGTGCTGAGGTCAGGGAGTCACTGGCACGGGTTACCACCTAGGCGAAGCTTCCTGTGGCTGCCTTAACGTTCGCAAACCGAGCACCATTGCTATAGGTGTGGACAATGCTGCTCCTTTGCGTGTAACTGATACTATCCGATGCCTAGGGCTCGATTTCGCAACTGATCTGCGGCGGACAATTGCCCTCAACTGCCGACGTCTACTTTCACAACTACGGGCTGGGCTCTTAGATCATCATTTACGAGCACTCGATCTTCTACAACGCACACAAGACGTAAATGTAAATTTGGCGTCACGTATACCCCACGTGGCACAGACACTTCCTATTACGCCGTTCATGGCCCGCCGCATGCTAGCGGCATGGGGTTCCTTGTTTTTCCACGCCTTGCTGTTCAAGATAAGATACGAAACCCTCACCCTCCCGCGGTGCAGGGGCGGTTTGGGTCTGTATCATGGGCCTGACAGAGCGGTAACCCTTTTCATTGGCTCTCACATGACGTTATGGCGCCGTAGTGCTACGTGCCTTACCAGCCTATGGCTGGAGGCCCTTGCACCACACACTGTCTCAGCACCTATTACACTTTCGGAAGTCCTGCCTCCCTTCTTTTACTTCCGCCGCTTATTCCTTGAATTGAGCTACGTCCGTACTGCGATACTGCCGGCGCAGTTGACATCAACGAAGGCGATCTATGGTTTCCTTCAGTAGCATAGGTTACCGAATGTGGTTGAGGGGAAGCTTCCCCACGTCAACTAGCGTGCCATTTGGCGACCGCTGTGCGCTTCTTATCTTGACACTGACGTCCAGTCTGCAGGGTACCTTACTGTCAATGGGAAGCAAGTATGCCGGTCACGCCTTCATAGGATTCACTTCGCAGACCCTCCATTGTGCGCCGACTGTGATGTTATGGACACCGACGAGCACCGCTTGGTGTGCAGATCGGCGAGGGGTGTCTGGTTCTTGGTGTGGCAGATGTTGTCCATAATTACCCGTACGACTCCCCATCAGATACCTACTCAACTGCTCCTCTTTCTGCACACGGGGTACTTTCCGCAAGCAAAGACGAACTCTGGACACGCAGCACACTACTTGTTTGCTGATGGCGACAAAAGTATTCTTGGCCGCGCGGAGTGGCCGTGCGGTTTGAGGCGTCATGTCACGGACTGCACGGCCCCTCTCGCCGGAGGTTCGAGTCCTCCCTCGGGCATTGGTGTGTGTGTTGTTCTTAGCATAAGTTAGTTTAAGTTAGTTTAAGTAGTGTGTAAGTCTAGGGACCGATGTACTAAGCAGTTTGGTCCCTTAGGAATTCATATACATTTGAACATTTTTGAAGTATCCTTGACTTTAGGCAGTTCCTTAATGAACGCCATTGTACCGTTGTCCGCAATCCAAAATACAGACAATTTTTCTCTAATTTCCTCTGCAATGTCTTCCTATCATGAAGAGTTGATCCCCGCATATTCCACACTTAGAGCCAATATATTCACTGGTAATCGGAATGTTCTTCTTAGTCTGACGTCTTGCTGCGCCCTCCTCCTCGCGTGACGCCGGTTACCTGATATTCTCGGTGGTATTAATGACAAAAATAAATAAATAAAATAAATAAAAATAAAAAAGAACGGAAGGAAAAATAAATAGATAAACGATGTTCATTGTACCTCTGCTCCACATTTCCTACGCTTTCCTTGGTCCCTGGAGTGTGGGAACGGGACATTAAAAAAAAAAGTAAGCAGGGACCTGGGTTTGAATCCTAAAATGGCACAAATTTTCAACTTGCTTCATTCATATAAATCATTGTCCACTAGCAGCAAATGTTTTTAATTCCTTTGTGTAGTCGATAACTATAATTGTATAATTTTATTACCTTCACTTACAAAGGCTGCCAAAACTCGAAAATTTCCAGTATTCCATTAAAAGACAATATAACTGTATATAATCGAAAAAGATGCTGTTCTGGATTGACTGGAATTAAAATACCTACCTACTAGAGCGACACATATCACTTGTTGTAGACGTGCAAGGAAAGTATTTCTTGTTTTGAACAAGAAATTCTCATTACGTGGTTTATTTTTACCTGCATCTTTGGAGTTCCTGAGGTGCAGTATAGAGAACTACGAACTGAATTGAAAGTAAAAAATTTAACAGCGGACAAAGAACTATAGAACAAAATTCGATAAATCACTGAGACAGAAAGAACCGTCTTCGTATTTCAAAAGACATACATAAAAATCAGCTGCGGGGGTGGCCGCTCATTTGAATTACATGGTAATGGTGGAACGACCACGCCCAAGTAGCACTTTTAACAGGCTACACAGCCTAATTCGTGATGAGGATAATGATGAAAAACAGAGGATTAATCACCATTTAGCTTCAAAACTTACAGAAAGTACGTTTTGGATCAATATTATTTACAGATTTCAAAACACGGTTTATTAGAAACACCAGAAAGTATATATAGCCGGCAGATATGGCCGAGCGGTTCTAGGCGCTTCAGTCCGGAACCGCGCTGCTGCTACGGTCGCAGGTTCGAATCCTGCCTCACGCATGGATGTGTGTGATGTCCTTAGGTTAGTTAGGTTTAAATAGTTCTAAGTTTATGGGACTGATGACCTCGGATGTTAAGTCTCATAGTGGTTAGAGCCATCTAATATTATATATTGTATAATATTATAGTATACCAGCTATACCCGGCGAACTTTGTTCCGCCTCTGAAAATCTTTATATGTTATAGCTGAACCGGCAAACATTGTTTTGCCTTGTAAATTATCTCTAGTCTATAAGAATGATGTATACGTGTAGCACAATGTATACGTTCAACACAATACCCATTGTTGGCAGGAGCTCGTGACACAAACAATAATAATGGCCGAAAACTGTGTAGGGAGTGATAAAACGCTTAGGGGGAAGTCCGGCAGTATGGGCCACTATTAGTTCTACCGTTTCTACGGTAGATCACAGAGTTTTTACAACTGCAGCCGATACACGACTCGTCCATGAGCATACAAACATAACGGCAATTTCGTGTCTAAACGTGTTCGCCAGCATTATGAATAAGGCCAAGCGCACACGCATCGATTTTTATCGTAAGTAAAAATATTGCACGATTAAATTCTTTTAGGGAAGCAAAGAAGAACATAGGAACTTCTTTGTTCCCTCAAAAGAATTTGATCGTACGATATATTCCCGTACGATAAAAATCGATGCGTGTGCGCTAGGCCTAAACGTCAGTTTGGTGAATGACGCGTGCTACGTAGTTGAAGTTCTCGGTCTAGTTACGTCGATTCAAAGAGGGACAGTCAAGCCGTTGCTTTTGGTACGTTTTCTTCAATTACCTGTCTATCGAATAGTGAAAGACTATCACCGGTAGACACCTGGCAGGAATAACTAATCAAGTGATAATTGATCAGTTATCGACCGGGGTTGAGAAATATTAAATTGCAGAAAACGCTTTTAAAAAATAGGGATTGGTGGCAAAGGGTGAAAATTTAGGGTTGTGTTTGTTTTTTAATGACACGTCATAAAAAATAAAAATAAAAAGTTGTGTCCAAAAAATAAGAAAAACATTTTTGGGGTGGACCAGCTTTATTACTTAGGGGTATGAAAAACAGATTACGACCGATTCTCAGACCTACCGAATTTACATGTAAAATTTCATCAGAATCGATCGAGCCGTTTCGGAGGAGTAAGGCAACTAACACTGTGGCACGAGAATTTTATATATAGGGATTACATGACTGTAATCTTATTATTATCCAAAAAGTCAGCATCGACGAAATGTTGCAACGGTTGAAAAATATTCGGTCTTCAGACATTACACTCGTAAACGACAATTGTGTTTTCCGATAACAGAAATCCCTGATTGTCCTTTCTAAGGTACTAAAGTCAGAGAAGCTATACTTCGCACAGTGGACAGGTAAGTTAGATGGGATAACGAACACAGTCATTCACCTCGTTCGTTTTAATGCAGGCTACGCAGACCTTACCTGCATATTTCACGACCAAAAAGAAACACAGCTCTAAATCGCTATTGTCCCTGAAAGTAAATACGAATTCTCGTAAATTTCAGGATGCCGAGCAGCACGTAACTCAGTAGTTATTTTCTCAAGGTACGCCTCTCCATATAGGCCATTAAATGTCAACGAAAGGTATTCAGTCTAATGTACCTCTGCCACGCAATTTGGGTGCATAGATCCTGAGAAATCATTACCCAGAACATCCACCTCTGGCCGTAATAACGGCCTTGATACGCCTGGGCATTGAGTCAAACAGAGCTTGGATGGCGTGTACAGGTACAACTGCCCATGCAGCTTCAACACGATACCACAGTTCATCAAGAGTAGTGACTGGTGTATTGTGACGAGCCAGTTGCTCGGCCACCATTGACCAGACGATTTCAGTCGGTGAGAGGTCTGGAGAATGTGCTGGCCAGGGCAGCAGTCGAACATTTTCTGTATCCAGGAAAGCCCGTAGAGGACCTGCAACATGCGGTCGTCCATTATCCTGCTGAAATGTAGGGTTTCGCAGGGATCGAATGAAGGGTAGAGCCACGGGTCACATCTGAAATGTAACGTCCACTGTTCAAAGTGCCGTCAATGCGAACAAGAGCTGACCGAGGCGTGTAACCAATGGTACCCCATACCATTAGGCCGGGTGATACGCCAGTGTGGCGATGACGAATACACGCTTCCCATGTGCGTTCACCGCGATGTCGCCAAACACGGATACGACCATCATGATGTTGTAAACAGAACCTGGATTCATCCGAAAAAATGACGTTTTGCCATTCATGCACCCAGGTTCGTCGTTGAGTACACCATCGCAGGCGCTCCTGTCTGTGATGCAGCGTCATGGGTAACCGCAGCCATGGTCTCCGAACTAATAGTCCATGCTGCTGCAAACATCGTCGAACTGTTTGTGCAGATGGTTGTTGTCTTGCAAACGTCCCCATCTGTTGACTCAGGGATCGAGACGTGGCTGCACGATCCGTTACAGCCGTGCGGATAAGATGCCTGTCATCTAGACTGCTAGTGATACGAGGCCGTTGGGATCCAGCACGGCGCTCCGTATTACCCTCCTGAACTCACCGATTCCATATTCTGTTAACACTCATTGGATCTCGACCAACGCGAGCAGCAATGTCGTGATACGATAAACCGCAATCACGATAGGCTACAATCCGGCCTTTATCAAAGTCGGAAACTTGTTGGCACGCATTTCTCCTCCTCACTCGAGGCATCACAACAACGTTTCACCAAGTAACGCATAGTCAACTGCTGTTTGTGTATGAGAAAGCGGTTGGAAACTTACCTCATGTCAGCACGTTGTAGGTGTCGCCACAGGCGCCAACCTTGTGTGAATGCTCTAAAAAGCTGATCATTTGCATATCACAGCATCTTCTTCCTTTCGGTTAAATTTAGCGTCTGTAGCACGTCATCTTCGTGGTGTAGCAACTTTAGTGGCCAGTAGTGTATATAAACGATTTAGGAGAAAATCTGAGCAGCCGTCTTGGGTTGTTTGCAGATGTTGCCGTCTTTTATCGACTAGTAAAATCATCAGAAGATCAAAAGAAATTGCAAAACGATTTAGAAAAGATATCTGTATGGTGCAAAAAGTGGCGGTTGACCCCAAATTACGAAAAGTGTGAGGTCATCGACGTGAGTGCTACACGGAATACGTTAACTTCGGTTACACGATAAATCAGGTGAATAAAAGGTCTAAAATTCGACTAAATACTTGAAAATTACAATTAAGAACAGTTTAAATTGAAAGGAGCATAGAGAAAATGTTGTGGGGAAGGCTAACCAAAGACAGTGTTTCATTGGCGGGACACTTAGAAAATGTAACGGATCTACTAAAGAGACCGCCTACACTACACTTGTCCGTCCTGTTTTAGAATACTGCTGCACGGTGTGGGATCCTTACCAGATAGTATTGACGGCGTTTATCGAGAAAGTTCAAAATAGGAGAGAGTGTGTCAGTGAAATGATACGGGATTTGGTGTGGACGTCATTAAAACAAAGGCGTTTTTCGTTGCGACAGAATCTTCTCACGGCATTTCAATCACCAATATTCTCCTCCGAATGCAAAAATATTTTGTTGGCATCGATCTACATAGGCAGAAACGATCATAATAATAAAATAAGGAAAACCAGAGTTTGCACGGAAAGATATACACTATGTGGTCAAAAGTATTCGGACACCCCCAAAAACATGCGTTTTTCATATTAGGTGCACTGTGCTGCCACCTACTGCCAGGTACTCCATATCAGCGTCCTCAGTAGTCATTAGACATCGTGGGAGAGCAGAATGCGGCTCTCCGCGGAACTCACGGACTTCGAACGTGGTCAGGTGACTGGGTCTCACTTGTGTCCTACGATTTCCACATTCCTAAACATCCCTAGGTCCGCTGCTTCCGACGTGATAGTGAGGTGGAAACGTGGAGGGACACGTTCAGCATAAAAGGGTACAGTTCGACCTCGTCAGTTGACTGACAGAGGCCGCCGACAGTTGAAGAGATTCATATTGTGCAATAGGCAGACATCTATCCAGACCATCACACAAGAATTACAAACTGTATCAGGATCCACCGCAAGTACTATGTCAGTTAGGACGGAGGTGAGAAAAAGTGGATTTCATGGTCGAGCGGCTGCTCATAAGCCACACATCACGCCGGCAAATACGAAACGACGCCCCGCTTGGTGTAAGGAGCGTAAGCATTGAACGATTGCGCACTGGATAAAGGTTGTGTAGAGTGACGAATCCCGACACACAGTGTGGAGATCCGATGGCAGGGTGTGGGTATGGTGAATGCCCGGTGAACGTCATCTGCCAGCGTGTGTAGTGCGAACAGTAAAATTCGGAGGCGGTGGTGTTATGGTGTGGTCGTGTTTTTCATGGAGGGGACTTGAACCCCTTGTTGTTTTGCGTGACACTATCACAGCACCGGCCTACATTCATGTTTTAAGCACCTTCTTGCTTCCCACTGTTGAAGAGCAATTCGGGAATGGCGATAGCATCTCTCAACACGATCGAGCACCTGTTCATAACGCACGGCCTGTGGCGGAGTGGTTACACGACAATAACATCCCTGGATAGTTTGTACTCTTCTCAGGTCTCCAGCCGGGTGCAGTCGTTTTCAAACCACGATATTTCCTTGCCGTCATCTTCGGGTGATACCTGCAGACTGAATCTCCTCCCCTTTATACTCTGATCGCTCCCCACCCCTTCCCCCGCGCTCTGCCGCTCGCGGCGCTGCGTGGAGGGGTGGTGGGGAGGGGCGGGCTGCTGGCTGCTGACTGCTGGATGCGAACTGTGGACCATCAGATGGCCTGTGGCCTTCGTCGGGCATGGAAGTCGCTTCGGGTCGGCGCTGTGCTTTTAGTTGGCTGGGACCCAGGCTTTGCTGAGTTTGAACCCGGCGTCTCTGTTGATCAGCCCATCAGCTTCACGTATTTCAATCGCCTCCTTCCGAACACAGTCCCAAAAAGACGAGGCCTGCCGCAAAACTTCCGTATTCGCGTACTCCATATATCTCCAGTATCCGTGTAATGTTCCTCAACCGCTGATTTTGTAGGCTGCTTCAGTTCAGTGTGCCTTCTGTGTTCCTGGCATCTTTCTTCGATTGTCCGTACAGTTTGCCCGATGTATGCCTTACCACATTTACACGGAATACGGTAAACACCCGGTTTGCGGAGCCCCAGGTCGTCTTTTACTGTACCTAGCAGGGCACGCGTTTTCGGAGGTGGGCGGAAGACACATTTGATGTTACACCGAGCCAGAATTCTGCCGATTTTGTAGGATACTTTGCCGGCGTAAGGCATGTACGCCATTGTCTTCTCGTCCTCTTCGTTCTCTCTCTGCTGGGCTTGTGCATTCTGCCTGAAAGCAAGTCGAATTGGACTCTCGTTATATCCGTTCTTCTTGAAAGCGTCCTTAAGGTGGTTAAGTTCTCCTTGTAGGCTTTCCTCATATTGCGCGGGTCCTGTGTACCAGTGTTCACAGTACACCCTCACGAGAGTCAAACGTTTAAAAAAACGTTGTCTCTCGAAAGTTCTAGCATACATTTTATCTGCAGTATTTCACGTCCTGAGTAGCTCCGTTTCGCTCCGTGTATAAACCTGTTTGACAGCATAGTCACGAAGAGCAATATAATTCGGCGTCCGCTCCCGGTACCTGACTGGCTTGCCGGCACGGTAGCTCAGAGGGTTAGCTACCCTCTGTAATAAAAAACTGAGTGAACGGATCAACAAAGAACCTGAACGGGTGTCATCGGACGTCCGCCACGAACTGATCCAACGAACAATATAGAACAAAATGAGATCTAGAAAAAAAAAAGTGGTCAGCGCGACAGAATGTCAATCCTATCCGCTCAGGGGGTGGGTGTTGTGTTGTTCTAATCATCACCATTTCATCCCCATCTACGCCCAAGTCGCCGCAGTGGCGTCAAATCCAAAGACTTGCACCCGGCGAACATATATTGTAATTCGGCTCTTTTAAGCTTTCCTTAAAGATTGAAGACACTTTCTAATAATTAATTTTAGTGGGATACCACAATTTTCATTAAAACAGAGTTTTCCTCAGAAACTATAAGTAAAATAATGTTACAAAACTTTTTGGCGTGATCCACAACATGAAACACTTTGATAGTGAGAGGGAAATCTTTTGCAAGCTCATATTTATTGAGTAGTTGGGTATTTCGATGCCACCGATGCAGAAAATTGACATGGAAACTCTCAGATCTCTTAAACACGCCCAGCTCACTTGTTGTCAATTTCAACTGAAATCTAAGCAAATGCATTAAGCAAAATTTGAGCAAGTTGGCCACAAATTTTGACCTCTAGTGATTACCCAAAGTTTGAAACAATGTTTTCGCAGATCCTGGTACAATGCGAATTATTTGAGGCGGGTGAAATCTGGGATCTGTGACAGACCATACACTGACTAACCGTACATCAAACTGATAAATGCTTGGAATACCAGAAACCAATCAGAGATAAGACAGGTTTGGAAAAGACTACCAGATCCAATAGGATACGGAAGAAGAAAAACGAGAGGCCATCCCAATGAGATCACCGCAGACACGGTAGCGATAATGTGAAAAAAGCTAGGGACTGATTATGGGTCATTAGGTGCCAGGCAGATGATGATGCAATGTGCTGCAATAGGTAACTGATGAAATACTGCTAATTTTGTTGAATACAGAAGATTATAAAGAGCGTAGGACTCAAAAAACCTGGGCATATGAAGCTTCGGTAACTTTTTCACGAAAAGCAAGTCGCCATATTGAACGTACCTGGAAATAAAAATGGGAAGCTAATACACTGTAAGAAAAAATAGACGCACCATGAAGGAATTATCCGAATGGGACGAAAATCTGGAGATGTGATCTACATATACAGACAAACAAATGATCATAATTTCAGAAATTTGGATAATTTTTTCATGGGAACGAGCTTCACAAATTGAGCAAGTCAGTAACACGCTAGTCCTCTTCTGTCACTTATGGAAGTAGTTGTTCGTCTTCGCTTTGATTAATAGAGTTGCTGGATGTCCTCCTGAGGGATACCATGTCAAATTCTGTGCAGTTGATATGTTAGATCGGAGATGGTTAGAAGGCCCCACCGATAATGCTTCGAATGTTCTCAACCTGGGAAAGATCCGCCGACCTCGCTGGCCAAGGCAGGGTTTGGTAAACACGGAGACAAGCGTTAGAGACTGTGTACAGGCGGGCGTTATCTTGCTGAAATGTAAGCTTAAGATGGCTTGCCGCGAAGGGCAATAAAACGGGGCGTAGAATATCGTCGACGTATCGCTGTGTTGTAAGGGTGTTACAGAAGACAACCAAAGGGGTCCAGCTATGAAAAGTAGGTCTTCTCTGGTCATCGGGGTTCATTTCGAAGCTAGACTGATCACCGAACAATGACCGTATACAAGTGATGTTCCAAGAGATGCTAGCGGATTTGGAAGTTGCCGTATGTACAGTACCTACTACCCTACTTGGGGTAAAAGTGGAAGTTACTAGGGAGAGAGTCACAGAGTCACCCAGTTTTTGTTGCAGAGGGCTAGAGCGCATTGCTGATCTGTGAGATACGGCAGAAGGATATTCTGATCTCTTACGTACTGTACACTACGGAAGTCCAGACAGTTTGTATTCACGCCTATCAGTGTGGAAGAGTAGACGACATTAGAGAAGAAGAAAGGAAGAGTAGGGTTTAATTTCCTGTCGTTGGCGAGGTCATTAGAGACAGTACATAGCTCGGAAATAGGAAAGATTTGAAAGGACATCTGCCATTCCGTGTCAAATGAGCGATCCTGGCATTCGCCTTAAGTGATTTAGTAAAATAGCGGGAACACTAAATCGGTATACCTGGCTCCGAATTTGAACCACCATCCTCCCAAATACGAGTAGAGTGTGTTACCACTGAGCCACCTCGTTTAATCGATCGACATCGAACCCCTGTATGACCGTGATTTAATTTAGATGGACAAGGAAGGAATCAAGTTAGTCTTGCAATAAAAACCATACATATTAATTTTTACTCAAGAGGTCTAATAAAACCGCGTAAAACCCGAATCGGCGTGATACAACGCGAACTGGATCCCGCTCCTCTTCGGTACGAACACAGCTCATAAACATGCACTACGTGGTAAAGAGCAACCAGTTTCACAATAAGAAATGGCTGGTCATGGACTAACGTGTTGAGAATCCCAATGTGAACCGGACAAATGATTTACGGAGTGTTTCCCATATCTCAATTCACTTCACACTGCAAAATAGTCAAATTTAAATCAGCCCCAATACAGTTCTCCATGTACAATGAACTTCTGTTTGCCATGCCACTTTTAGTTACTTACAGCTTAGTATGTTGGTGGTGCAGCAGCTGTAATAAACGCAAAATTGGGGCCAAATCCCTATCAGACGTTCTGAGCAATTTTCTATTTACTGACAGATGAGTCTCATGAACTTGTGACAGCTTAGTGTAGGTGTCGTAAATGAAGAAAGAGGCTATCTTACGATCTGGATAGACAAGAGTGCAAAGTCGCCTAAGATGTCTAGCCACCGTGGGTGGGACTGTATGTAGGCTAGCTCCACAGGAGAGGCAACGTTCCGCCCTTTACTTACAGTAAAAGCGCGGATTCTGTGAGACATAAAGCAACATAACGGGAATCAGTACCATGAAATCGTGAAGCAGGCCGACAAAAGAGAATTTCGGTTCGTACGTATGTTTTCTGATTTTTTTACTCTTCATTCTTCGGGATAACTGATAACATGATTTGAAATTTTTGTTTATATCCGCTTTTCTTTACATTACTAATGTCACTTCTCATGGAAATAAAGTGACAAAAAATCGCAACGCCAAAAATAATTAAGGTAGAGTAATGAAATTTCGGGAAAACATTTGTCTAAGTAACATAAATTATTTAAGTGATTAACATTCCAAGATCACAGGTCAATGCAAGCGCGAGTAAGATACTGCAAATGTGAAATGATAGTACATTAACAACCGGTATACCCGTAAAAATGTTGAATGCAAGCGTGGAAACACCAATGTGTTGTGCTGTACAGGTGCCGGATATCAGTATTTGGGATAGAGTTCCGTGCTTGTTGCGCTTGGTCGTTCAGTACAGAGACGGTTAAGCAGGGTAGGACGTCAAACGGACCGTCTTGGAGCAGGATAGACACCACAGGACATTTTAATTTCCACTGTCTATACTTTTACGAATAAATTCATAAAACTTTGTCAGCATGACCAGGAAGGATTAAGGATTCACAATCATAGCAGTGGAAGTTCAAAAAAATAACAAAATAATTTTTTTACATGTGAAAGTTCGTCATTTTTTCACTTCTATTGGCTGCGCTTGTTGCTATAGGTACACGTTTCTTCATAAGTAAGAGAGATTCTTCGATGAATTTTGTACAGCATACAAACCATACTTACAGGTGTACGAAACTCTAGAAATTATTTAATTTATGAGAAAATGAATGCGCTGTTACATTTTAAACTTCATGTTTAGAAAAAACTCAAATTTTATAGTTAATTATCTCAATTTTTACCTCAGTTTTTAATAGATTTGGAAAATTTTAGAGTTTCATACACCTGTACGTACGGTTTGTATTCTGTGCAAAATTCATCGAAGAATCTCCCTTACTTATGAAGAAAAGTGTACCTATAGCAACAAATGCAGCCAATGGTAAGTGAAAAAAAGGTGAAATACAAATGTAAAAAAATAAATTATTTTCTTATATTTTTGAACTTCCACCACTATAAGTGTAAATCCTAAATCCTTTCTGGTCATTCTGACAAAGTTTTACGAATTTATTTTGAAAGTGTAAACAGTGGAAATAAAAAATTCCTGTGGTGTCTCTCCCGCTCCAAGTTGTCCCGTTTGACGTCCTACCCCCCTTAATGCAGTTTGTGGATGACGCTGGAGTTCTCGTTCGATAATGTCCAATATGTGGACGACTGGAGCTGGATCTGGTGATCGAGCAGGTCAAGGCAACATCTCGACATTCTGTAGAACACGTTGGGTTACAAGAGCCGTATGTGGGCGAGCGTTATCCTGCTGGGGAAGACCCCAGGAGTGCTGTTCATGAATGGCGGCACACAGGTCGAATCACCAGACTGACGTACAAATTTGGAATCAGAGTGCATGGGATAACCACGAGAGCGCTCCTGCTATTGTACGAAATCGCACCCCAGACCGTAACTCCATGTGTACGTCCAGTGTGTCTAGCACGCAGCCATGTAGATTTCAAGCCCCGAACTGGCTTCCACCCAACCAACACGCGGCCATCACGAGCACCGAGGCAGAACCAACTTTCATCAGAAAACACAAGATCTCAACCGGCCTTCTAATGAACTCTCGCTTGACACCGCTGAAGTCACAAACGTCAAGAAGGCAGTCTTTTTGCGACCGTACATTCCCGTGACCACCACTGCCAGCAATCGTGTACAGTGGCTACATTCCTGCCAGGTCTTCTTGCAACATCGCAGAAGGAACATCCAGCTTCTCGATGCCCTATTACACGACCTCGTTCAGACTCAGTGGTGTGTTGATAGTGGCGTATTTGTCGTCTTAAAGGCAGTCTTGACTAACATCAACTCACCACTCACTTATGTTCAGTCTCAAAGGCAAGTAGCGCTCACGACTATTACAGCGTATATTTAAAACAAATCTGATTTGCGTCCTCAGAGTGCTGCAACTAGCGCCACTCTTATGCGACTGGCTCGAAATTTGAAGAGAGATCATCTTTCAGATGCAGAATCAAGCCTAGCAACTGAAACGTCCCCTCTTTAACAATTATACATGACTGCGCTTAAACTGACACACAATATTTTGTTAGCGCAACGCAATCTGACTTTCAAAATTCCCTACAAAAGAATGGCCCTGACTAACATTGAACTATACCTTTCACAAATCACTTACCTCACAAAAATATTCGCTGCTCAAGCTACTGCAATACAGCGAGCGCCACTACTGCCAGCTAAATAAAAGATTCAAACTATGGAAGGCACTAACTACTGATAGGGATAGTTAGCAAATGAAAGATATTAATAGAGAACAAACAATGTATTTACCTTGATATCATCATATATAAATATAGCAGTTCATGACAAATTTCAAAACTCCGCCATCTCTCTCCCCACATCCACCACTGCTGGCCGCTCACCTCCAACTGCGCAACGCTACGCGCTGTTCACATCCAGCTGCCGCTACCCAACACTACAATGGCAGACAACAATGCAAACTAGCCACAGACTGCACACAGCACAGCCAGTGATTTTCATACAGAGGTGGCGTTACCAAAAAAAAAAACCTAAACAGCCTACTTACATAGCCCCCATGCTCCCCACAAAAATTTTTACAAATTGGATTGGGCAGTGGCCAATACAGATTTGAAAAAAAAATTTTCATAATTACAATAACAAAGAAATCAAATGCACACACTTATTGATACAATGTTGGTCAAAAGCTAAAAATTTCTCACAGTCCATAAAGACAGTCCACATTGTTCATCACAGTAAAAATGCAGAGTTTTTCTCAAAGTCTGAGCAGTAAAAGAAAATGCACATAGAAGTAGTGGATTTCCATGCAGTCTTGAAGAAGTAGTGTTGTCCTTCCAACGGAAAGACAGTGCTGACTCTTGACATGCAGACAGGTAATGGGCCACAACATAGCAAACCCACAGCAGAGTCATTCGACGTTTTGAAGAATATTGGTAGGTAGGTCATCACAGAACAGACCCACTGTAGTCCTGGTAGAGATTACGGTATTGGTGGGCCACCAGAGGTGCAGACCCACTGCAGGCCTTGTAGAAATAATGGTACTGGTGAGTCAGCAAAGGTGTAGACCCACTGTAGTCCTTGTAGAAATGGCCAGCAGCCATCTGTTGCGACTGTGCAGGTGCACAATCACCATCGAAGAGTCTTCCAGAGAATATAGCAAGTCCATAAACCACCACTTGTGCACTCACAAAGTGTTTGGAATTGTCCTTAGAACCAGCAATGCTGTTATCCAGTCCCTTGCTGAATTATTAACACACGTGCAAACACTAACAGTCCCTACTTCTCACATATTGTCCATATACTATGTCCAACAGAAACGTGTGCAGTGAAATGTAACTTAATTTGAAGAACTGGTGTCTGTACAATTATAAATTTACAACATGAAAATACAATTACAAAGGTACAAAATACATCATTAAAGAACATAACAATACAGATAACATTTGTAGTAACACAGGCTTTACAAAAGAATAGAAATAAACATATACATCAGTGGAATTATGACATGAGTACATACATAAAGGATCACAATAACTTTTGAAACATCAACTTCACACATGAGCATTGAACAGAACAGAATTAATAATGTCTAACATCTTTACAGAGTAAATAACATATTATTAATGCCAATTATATTCGAGGATAACAGTATTCCTCATCATAGTGAATGTAGCTTAATATTAAAAGAAGAAAAAATTCTATGAAACTACACAGATACAGGAAGAAAACAAATACACAAGGGTACACAAACACATAGTGGGATAACACCAATAGGAAAGGACAGGGTTCGTTTTCAGTGTAACATTTGGTACTGCAGTCCAACCCAAAACTTCATATATCTTTCCTCTTATTTCATCCTTTGTTTCCACCAAAAAAATTCTATCTAAGCATGCTTTCTGTATTTATATGTTCACACATTTCTTACCTCAACATTTATTTCCAAGAAAATCCTACCTAAACCTGTTTTCTCAATGCATTTCTTCCAATTCATCGCAACTCATTCTCTTAGAGGCTACCCCCTCTTAAGCTAACTTAAATCTACTGAGCTCAGATGCTAAACTAAGGGACGAGGCACTGCAGCAGCACAAAATAAGTAACACAAACAGCAATGACCAAAAAATTGGAAAATTGCAAAGCAAGCTACAGTAAATCTAAATTACCAAGCAATGCAACATTACAACTAATATGAGCCAATGTGCAGCAACAAAAAAATAAATCTGGCTTAGCAGAGTAACACAAATTATAGTTCAGTAGCACTATGCCTGGCAAACAGCAGCTTATATCTAAACATGACATAGCTCAAGCAGAAAAAATATTACAGTAAAAACAACAATGCAGATAAGGGAAATGTATAATCACATCTTAATGTCTATGTAATTAAAGTGGTGCACCACAACAACTTATTGTAAAAAAAATATTACCATGTACTTGAAAAGAATATTATGTATGCAGTTAGTGTTACTAGTCCCCTCTTATTGTTCTTTCCTTTCCAAGTTCTCCTTTTTTAAAGAATATGGATTACAAAATTATCATTTAATAGATCTGTTGACAGAAAGTGTTCACATTAGCAAATACATCGAAGTTTATTTTATGAAACCAGTGCTGCAACACAGCTGGAAAACAGATGTCAAATGAAATAAGCAATTACGCAAACCAAAGCATAAAAACGCGAGGATAATGGCCTCTCCCTTTTTTTTCTACCTGTGCCGCTGAAAGGCTAATGGCTTTTTTTTCGGGCGGCTGTCGCCCAGGTGGGTGCCCGCGACGCATTACGTGCAGGTGGTCACTTAACTTTCTTACGGAAATTTTTACGACAGCAGTTTCCGCTACAGTGACAGTCTCACATAAAAATATTTCACAGGTCAAGAATTTGCGTTACAAATCTGTAGAAACAAAATGCTATTGATATAACAGTGTCCAAAAAAATTTTCATCTGCATTGTAATACATTCACGCATATACACACACATTTCATAACTCTTAAAGTACGTTTCTTGGTTTCCAACATCCTTTTCATAAATCAGAGTCCCTAAACACTACTCATTATTCCTTACCTCATTATACATATACATATTCGTCGACACTTCTTCAATATTTCATCATGAGAAATACGTAGCATAATAAACATTCCTCAACAACATAATACACATCGTCGTCATAATAATAACATCATAACACTTCAGTCAAATCTCAAAATCGTCGTAACTTCCTCCAATAATTTCTAAGCCTAAAAAAATTCTCTGCTCATGTCAAAAGTGTCAGCTACCTCAAACGTACTTTAAAAACCATGATCTCATACCAAATACATCATTCAAAGCTCTCATAGTATCACAATGATTCCGAAAAAATATGAACAGTTTACAAAGTACAGACAAAATACAGTTTCATAAGTGTGAAGTTATCCAACTGTGTAATTACGTAAACATCTGTCACTGATATAGTAAAATAAATGTTTGTCTCTCTCAGTTAAATTATCAGATAGCTGTGTAATTTGTGTGTTAGAGAAATATGGTACCGATGTGTAAAGTTGTATAAGCAAATACCATATTAGCTAGGGTTCCTTGTGCTTGCCAAACACATGATACACAAAGTAAGCGTGTACCCCCCTGAGGATTAATGAAATTATACCCTCAGGTGTTACAGATTACACCAATGGAATGAAATATATCACGGAAAACTTTCTTTCTAATTCAAAAATCTTTAAAAATAAATGTTTTAAGTATAAAATTGATCACTCAAATACGTGTACTGTAGCGCTAATCTGTGCGTCTTGTAACATAATCTCTGTGGAAGTGTCGTAGTTATCGTCCTCCGAAAGCTAAGTTCTGCAGAAGTCAATGTACTTACCTCATGATAAACAAAAGTGAAATGCTTTGCGTATAGATATCATAGTTATTATGCTTATTGGCGTGATGAAGAAAGTACTGTACAGTAACGTATTGTTGTGCCACGAAAAAGGCTGTCTCATTGTTGCTATACCACAAAAGTTATTACTAAAACATGTTTTTCTTTCCAGAAGAATTCAGAAAACTGTGCAGATATAAAACAGATACACCGCAAAAGCAACATTGTAAATTGTCACTCATTAGTAGCGTCGTGATAAAAATCGTGTAGCTGTCACATAAACTAACCTCTGTGTCATCTGGTATCTCTCAGAAAGCACTTTAAATTCAGAATGTATTTTCAAATAAACCAAAATGTTGCATTAAAATCTCATTAGCAGTACTGGTAAATGTTCTAAGTATGTGAGCCTTATAGTCGTTACGTAATCGTGCAACAAACAAGCAAGAATGTACACACACAATAACACTGTGACGTCTGTTCACTATAACAATGCATTCGTCATTTCTGTTTAAATAAGTTCTCTTGGTTCTTGATTGGATATTTAACTTCAAACATTGTTGTATGTTAACAGATTCTAAGTCTGACAAAGCATATTAGTAATGTGAAGCGAAAAATTTTATGACAAAGACTAAGTTAAAAAGCAGATTATCTTTCAATAAACGGTTTTACATGTGAAATGGGGTGTAAACCTTTACTCTTCCTAGTGCACAGAGTTTCAACTGAAAAGCAATTGTCATGTTTTTTACGTCGGTAAGGAATACTAAATCTTTTCTCAAGGTTAGCGTCTGTGTTATTTTTCTCTGAGCCAGCCGGCGCAGGTGGCTGCCTGCGGTGCGAGTCATTGTCTGTTCCTTTGTTGGCGCACGTCGTTATTGGAATTAGGAGACCTAGCTTCTACAAAGTCACCTTGTCGAAAGTGTCCTGCTCTGTTTGAATCCCGCCAGTTCTGATAAAATTCAGGTCTGTCGTTATGTCGGTAGTTTACACAGTTTCTTTCTTGTCGGTCACGTGGTGGAGAATTTCTCCCTGAATCGTAACTGCACGCTGAACTGTTGCGTCTGAAGTTATTCTGTCTCCCTTGATAATAATTATTTTGGTTCCCAAATTGTCTGTTTCTCTGATTGTCTCTGTGATAGTCACTACTGCGGAGAGGTGATCTTTCCCTGTAATTATTACTACTCTGCCAACGGTTGTAATACGGGTGGTGTCTGTTTCGGTCACGATTTGTGTTGTGAGAATAGCCTTGTCGTGTCCAGTTATTATTTCTTTCATCGCGGAATTGCGACGGATGTGATCTGTAATTGTTGTGCTCCTGCGTTCCGCGATTGTCAGTGTCAATTTCCAGTTCTTGTAACAGTCCCTGAAAAGCTTCAATGTCGTCTTTGCAACGTCCTGCCAAAATAATATGTCGTAAATGTTCAGGTAATTTGATTAAGCAAATGCGGATGAGTTCTGAGGGGCTGTATGGGTTTGACAGGTACTGATTCTTGTGCAACATGTCTTCAAAATATTTCACAAGACTGGAGAATTCAGATTGTTCGAAATGTTTCATCATTATGATACCATGTTTTACTCGGTCTTGTGTGGCTTGAGACCAATATGCTGAGAGGAAGGCATGGTAAAATTCTCCTTCACTGTGGCAATCGTGAATGACCGATCGCATTCTTACAGCTGGTTCATTCTCTAAGTAGCCACACATAAATTCTAATCTGTGCTCCAATGACCAGTTGGGAGGAAAACAATGAGAGAATTGATGGAGCCATGCTTGGGGATGAATGTTGTTGCCAGAATTCTTAAATGTTTTGAATTTACGTGTAGTAATGAACAGCTTATAGTCAAAATCATCATGTCATCGAGTCGCATATCGGTCATTGTTAGGTCGTGTCGGCCGTTCCATCTCAAAATTCGGTGCACATTGCCAATTTCTTTCATAACTTCCGAAATGCCCTGTGTTATTATTTTGCGGCTTTTCCGTATTTCTAAGTCCCTCTTCCCGTGTTGGAGCGCGAGTGTCCTCTGAAATACATAATTCTTGTATTACCTGTGTCAGCTGATCTTGTACTTCCCGGATTTCTCTTTGGTGTTGCGTATTAATTTGATTCTCATTTTGTTTGAATTTCCTAATTTGTTCGTACTCTTCTGTGTCATTAAAGACTACCGGTCTTGCGTCAATCAGATTATCATCTACCTTCGTAGATAAATTAGTGAACTGATCCAAAAGTTCGGCTACTTTCTCCGATAGTGTACTTATTTCCTCAGTGTGTTTTTCTGAACCAAGTTTCAGAGTATCTACTGTGTCCTTAAAGTTTTCCTGAGTTTTTGCAAGTTGCGTAACCGAATCGGTAGATGCAACTGAGTCAAATTTAGCTTGCAAGGTCTCATGATTTTCATGAACAATAATTTGCAGTTCTTTTATGGCTGCTTCGTGATTCTGTAATGCATTTTCATGCCGCGAAAAAATAGGTTGAAAATGCTCACAAATTTGAGTTTTTACGTCATTACAGACTTTTTGACATTTCGATTCAATGTGATGTAACTCAGTAGTTAAATCTTCACGCGTTTGTTCAAGAGTTTGTTCCAATGAGTCTAACTTTTGAAGCTGTTGCTGTGTTTGTCTCTGATTTTGTTCCATTGTGTCTAACTTTTTGAGATTTTGTTCCACTGTGTCTAACTGTTGCTGTGTTTGTCTCTGGTGTTGTTCCATTGTGTCTAACTTTTTGAGATTTTGTTCCACTGTGTCTAACTGTTGCTGTGTTTGCCTCTGGTGTTGTTCCATTGCGTCTAACTTTTCAAGCTTTTGTCCCATTTGTTGCATTAATTGTAATAACAATGCACTGGTGTCTGAAACATGTTCCTCAGTGCTTTTCGGCAGTGAAGTTGCACCGGCAACATTCACATTTTGACAAGCGGAAAATGTGTCTTGACTCATTTGAGAAAACGGTGAGAACCCAAAACCTGAGTCTGCAGTATTTGCAATATTGTGTTCTGTCATTCCCGATTCCTGAGGCGAGCTGTTGCCGACCAATCGATCGATAACGCTTCCCTGTTCACTACCTGTTTCACTGTCTACACCATTGTTTGCCGCCCGCTCCATTTCCCTATGCGCAATTACCAAATTACTACTTTGAACATTAGTTAATTCATTACTCTGCGGCGCTAACACACTGCCTTCGTCTTCACTGTCATTTCTCAGTTTACTTTGGAGCCTAGTATTACGTTTTTCACACGCCATAATTGTCACAATATTTCACACGATAACACAGAAAAGTACAATTTGAAGAGCAAAATAAAATAACATAGCAATGGACATAATGTCTACTTAATTGCCAGCGCAGCTGCGAAATACTTGGTGCAAATCTACATGCATGCCACAACTGTTTTACTGTACAACAATGAAAAACTACAACTACAAAGGAGATTTTCTCTACAATTACGCGCTAGCAATAAACAATAGCTACACTAATTACACAAACTACAACAAAAAATCAGAAGATTTCAGTGAGGTATCCTCGGCTAAGGGTCGACATATGAAACGTCCCCTTTTTAACAATTATACATGACTGTGCTTAAACTGACACACAATATTTTGTTAGCGCAACGCAATCTGACTTTCAAAATTCCCTACAAAAGAATGGCCCTGACTAACATTAAACTATACCTTTCACAAATCACTTACCTCACAAAAATCTTCGCTGCTCAAGCTACTGCAATACAGCAAGCGCCACTACTGCCAGCTAAATAAAAGATTCAAACTATGGAAGGCACTAACTACTGATAGGGATAGTTAGCAAATGAAAGATATTAATAGAGAAAAAAACAATGTATTTACCTTGATATCATCATATATAAATATAGCAGTTCATGACAAATTTCAAAACTCCGCCATCTCTCTCCCCACATCCAACTGCGCAACGCTACGCGCTGCCGCTGCCCAACACTACAATGGCAGACAACAATGCAAACTAGCCACAGACTGCACACAGCACAGCCAGTGATTTTCATACAGAGGTGACGTTACCAATAAAAAAAACCTAAACAGCCTACTTTAAAACAAATCTGATTTGCGTCCTCAGAGTGCTGCAACTAGCGCCACTCTTATGCGACTGGCTCGAAATTTGAAGAGAGATTATCTTTCAGATGCAGAATCAAGCCTAGCAACTTTTGTTTATGTCGCACAACTCCTTGATGTTGCGATTCTTCTCCGACAGTATATTTTTGCTTAATGTCTTACTTATAGTTAAAAAGAGAAATAAAGAAAGCTGTACAACGGTAACTACTGCAAACATTAAAATTGGCCAGACGGCTTGCCAAATGTAGACGCGAAGGCCCTGGATTTTCACAGGTATCTCAACAACATCCACTCTGGAAAAAATGACGAAGTCAATTTAAAAAATGAATTAGTCTTCCAGGAGCAACACTGATACCAAATACTTACGTTTCAAAGTCAATAGGCGGAGCTCTGAAGCGAAAAAAGCAGCAGACAAGAATGAGAAAGAGGTCGCTGCACCACAGCAGCTGGGTTTTCCGCCACACATAGGCAGTGTGACGGATCGTACCGGAAAGTTGCTCTGGCGTAAGGTCTACAGCTTTTTTGTTTTTTTCAAAAACTCGTAAATTAAAAGATGTATGCAACTGATATTGCTTCTCCTAGTACCAGCTATGGTTATAACTATTACAGGAAGTTCATATGGGCACACGAACAGATGAGAGCCCCATAAATTATAGTTGAAAAGAAAGGAAAGTAATACTGTTTTATAACACTATTAGTACAGACTCTTCAGTTCTGTGGTGGATGACGGGAGCTGCCTGATGTATGAGCCTCATCTATCCCTTTGGATGTTATTTCAGCGTTTTTTTAAATACGTTCTTAGAATTTCAGCCATCGGAAACTACTGCCTTTCTGTTAAGTGAACATAGTACTCAAGATGGAAGCATGGAAAGCTGAGATTAAACTTCTACATCTTTGATACGACGTCTAAAGCACTAGTTGTGAATGGAACCATCCCAGCAGAAACTCAAAGTAATTTTAGGAAACGAAGGAAAATCTAGAAGAAGCTGACTGGATGGGAATTAGAGCCCAAGTTAATCCGAATCGAGTTCACTGTGTAAAGAACTGCGTAACTGCGCATGGATGAAAAACCAACCAAAGAGAACTCTAAGGGTAACGGCAGGCATAAGGGATGCAAAAGCTATAGCGACAAATGCGAGTACAAACATTCACTTCTGCTGTGTGTATTCTCAGACTGGCAGTAGAAGACGCCTGCCCCTCTACGGACCAGTAATTAAAGACACCTGTAGAACTGAGGATTGTTTACAGAAGGAGCAACCGGTACAAATACTTTTATTGCCATTACTAGACATCTCACAGTGCCATGGCCAATGTATGCATTCAGCAGATATAATGAACACACTTCCTCCTCTCCCTTCCTCTGTCCACCTCATCCTACCAGCTTTGTCCGTGTCTCCTCCTTCTCGCTGTCTGTCTCTTCATCTCCTCCTCCCCTCTAGAGGTCCATTACCTGCACCCCTCTCTCTAACTTTATCTTCCTCCCCTTCCTCCCAACCCTACTCCTCTCTTTCCACCTCTCACTTCCCCTCTTCATTTTCCACCTGCCCACTACCCCTCTACACCTTCTATATGCCTCATGCACCTCACCCCTCCTCGTGTCTGTTCATTTCCTCCTACCCCTCGCTTTGTCCATCCCCTCCTCTATCCCTCTCAACCTGTCCACTGCCACTGTCATTAGCACATGTAGCATCTGCAATACAGTTGAACAAAGCAGACCAATATCACTCCTACAACACACCTGTCATGCAAGGCTGGATGCACAAATAATTTATTTGCCTCTGACGTACAGGCCACCATGCTGTGCAGGTCAATAAAGTAGACTGATAAAATTCCAGCACAACACATCTGCCATGCAGGGCAGCCTGCATGTTGGGGCCTGGAAAACCGTTCCTTGCGCCTGCAAGTAGGCTGTCCTGCAAAGTAGGCTAATTTGGCAGGCTGATACTATTCCCAAATAACATGCCTGCCATGCAGGGCAGTATATACATCACAGGCTGGGAAAACACTTTTTTGCCAGTATCTCTGCTCTTATAGTAGTGAGGAGGTTATAATCCCCATTGTGCTGATACTCATGAGGCCTGCTGTTTCTGAGCCAAATTTGGCTGAAATTGATCAAGGGGTTTGGGAGAAGATCCCAGATACATGCACATGCATTCCAGATATATGGACATACATTCTGCTTTATGTATGTATACAGGATGGATCATTTTAATCCATAATGGAGAACAACTCAGGACAGAGATGAGATACAACAAAATGTTTTAGATAATGTAGGTGGCGAAGAGGTCACACATTGCTACTAATGTCCTTGATCTTGAATATGATTTTCAATATGATTTGGAGATAAAATTAATTTTTAAATGGGAACCTCAATATTTGATTCAAGGTTTGAAAAGAGTGGCAAATTTTACTTATAAAACGATACTTCGTTGTTCAAGGCCATAGCAAAGTTCAATGAAGGTCAAATAAGCAAATATACTTTTATTTCTAGTAGAGATTACCCCGGAACAGAGGAAAGATACAGCAAAATACAACGTCAGATAAAAACTGGAAGGGGAAGAAGGGGTCACATATCTTTACCAGAAACCATGATCTTAAAGGTAACTATCTAAAGTCTTTCGAATGATGAGTTTTATTTCATGGAAACCACTATTTGTGACATCGGATTTGAGAAAAGTGAAGCGAGATTTGAATTGAAAGTTTTAATTAATGTGGTTACTGGCGAATACATCACAATGTATAATGTTACTTTTGTATTTACAAGAAAAAACAAACATAAATAGAACTTAGATCATTGATTTACATGTCGTTGAGTGAGTCTCCTCGCCTCTCATTCCTTGAGATATCCCTTCCAGTTTGTATTTTGTACTTTGCTGTATCTGGCCTCTGTTCCGAGTTAATCCCCATTAGAACTAAAAACAAAAAAAAAAGGCTCTGAGCACTATGGGACTTAACTTCTGAGGTCATCAGTCCCCTAGAACTTAGAACTACTTAAACCTAACTGACCTAAGGACATCATACACATCCATGCCCGAGGCAGGACTCGAACCTGCGACCGTAGCGGTCGCGCGGTTCCAGACTGTAGCGCCTAGAACCGCTCGGCCACTAAGGCTGGCAACTACAAACATATTTGCTTCATTAAACCTTGCAATGACGTTGAATAATTTATCTTTTTATATGTAAAATTTTCCGCTCCTACAAACATTAAATCAAACATTAGGATTCTCACTTTAAAAAATCTCTTTAACTTCCAAATCAGCTTGAAGATCACGTTCAAGATCACGGCCACTATAAGCAATGTGTGACTCTCTTTGCTACCTACAATTTTTATCTAAAACATTTTCCTGTATCTCACATCTGTCCCAAGTTATTACCTATTATGAATTAAAATGGTTCCTCCTGTACAACAGACTGGTTGGGAGCGCTATCTTTATATCTGTTATATTGTTGGTGTTTCTACAACATACCGTCTGTTGCTAGATTTATTAAGCAACAGTAATGAATTAAAGTAGTTCCACCTTTTTGTAAGAACACAATTACAATTTTGGTTAATACCCAAAGAAGTTTCACCACAGTTGTGGTATCCTTAGTGATTTCCTTCCTTTTCCTGTTCCTGAATTTTATACACACAGATTTTATGTATGTTAAGAATATGTTACATCAAACTTCGTTACTTAAATTGACTATGTACAGGGTGACAATTATTGAACTATATGAAAAAAACGTAAATTAATTACAAATTACAGCGTGAACACACTTTGTTCAACATGTAAACATCAGTACAGATTTCGAATTTATGTTATGACACGTTCGATATGCCCGCCATCATTGGCGATGACGTGGCGCAGACGAACAGCGAAATTCTGCATGACCTGCTGAAGCGTACGAACATCGATGCTGTCCATGACCTCCTGAAAGGCGGTTTTCAGCTCAGCTATGATTTTGGGGTTATTGCTGTACATCTTGTCTTTAATATAGCACCACAAAAAGGTGTCGCACGTGTTCAGATCCGGAGAACATTGCGGCCAATCGAGACCCATGCCAGTGGCCTCTAGGTACCGAGGAGCCAGAATGCGGTCCCCAAAGTGCTCCTCCAGGACATCAAACACTCCCATGCTTCGATGGGGTCGATCTCCGACTTTCATGAAACACATCTTGTCGAAATCAGAGTCTCTCTGGATAATGGGGATGAAATCATCTTCCAAAACCTTGACATACCGTTCAGTAGTGACCGTGCCATCAGGGAATATCGCACCGATTGTTCCGTGACTGGACATTGCACACTATTTTAACAGTCACCCGCTCAGGATGAGGAGACTTCACGATCGCGAAATACGGAATCTCAGTCCCCCAAATGCGACAATTTTGCTTACTGACAAACCCATCCAAATGAACGTGGTCTTAGTCGCTAAACCATACCATATGTCTACCAAAATCCTGTTCGTCAATTCTGTGGACAATCGTGTTGGCGAAACACAAGTGCGGTTCCATGACGCTGGGGATTAATGGCTGATGGCTTCGAATTTTGTACGGTTTGAAACACAGAGCTTATTTTCTCATCGTTTTCAGAAGTTTTCATCCTTTTTGGACCACCGACATTGCCAACATTGTCATCACGAACAAACACTATCCGTTCTCTCAAACTTGCGAATCAAATTCTTTATTGTTAGCACACTTGTAACGGTTGTCTTCAGATTTAATTCGGTCGCAAACTTCCTTTGAGCAGCAGTTGGGCTGTTACTGCCCGCATAATAGGCCTTCACAAGCGCTATACGCGCAGGCACGCTGTAGGGTGACATTTGCACGTGCAAATGGCCGACAGCAACAAGGCGTATGTGCAGCCAACCGAGCAGTTTGAACGTTCTAACGCAAAACCTTTCAGAAGTTATGAACACTGTATTTCATATATTTCAAAAATCGTCACCCTGTACTTTGCATTTTTACGTTATGTGCGTCCTATGGCTGCCAACAGAAATCAGCCACACGTCTACATTAACACACAATGTCATCTGCAACACAGGGACGTTAAAGAAACAGCTAAATCAATTTTTTGTGTAGAATATTACTTTTAAACCTATATATTACAGTAAAATAGTGACCTATGCCCTTTTTGTGTTTAACATTGCTATATTTGACTTGTCAGGAGCTGTAAATGGATTTTTTTTACTGCTAAAAATGTTTTTATTGCCGCTTTTATATGACTTGTGGACACTGGTTAAAACTGTGTGTGTCTTTGGTTTGGATAATTATTTGTTATACTTTTTAATATATTTCACTGCGTATTTTAATAGCGATTACTTACGCTTTCTTCTACTCATTAGTGAATTTAGGGTTGCTGTGGCGTAGACGCATATTTCACTACACAATTTTCACTTGGATAACCTGTGTACAAATATCTCTGCACGTTTGTACCTTGTGTACGCGATAGTACCGCCATTTGTATACACTGATCAACCAGAACATTAAGACCACCGATTACTATCGATATTAACTCGCCCAGGCGACAGCAGCGTCAGCTACCGATGAATGACTGCTAGTCAGACACACACACGGTGCGAGTAGTATCTGTGAGCGTGTTGTCCGTGTGTGGAATGGGGAAGGCACGCGATCTGTCTAAGTTTGCGCTTGGGCAATTGTGATGGCCCAGAGGCTCGGAACGAGCATTTCGGAAACTCGACGACTTGTCGGGAGTTCGAAGAGTGCTGTGGTGAGCGTCTTCAGCACGTGGCGAAGCCACCGCGAAACCACATCCAGGTGACGTCATGTTGGGCGGCCGCCACTCTGTTTGGCGTCCTAGACAGGGGTCGAACTGTGGTGGAACTAACATCAGACTTTAATTCTGCGCAGAATACAAATGTGTCTGAACACATAGTGCACCGAACACTCCTAACGGTGGGCCTACGCAGCCGACGACCCATTCGTGTGCCAATGTTAACATCACGACATCGGCAACTACGACTAAGATGGGCACGTGACCATAGCCACCATACGTTGGCTCAGTGACAGAGCGTTGCACGGTTTGATGAATCCCGATACCTTCTTCATCACGTAGATGGGAGGGTCGAATCCGTCGCCTGCCAGGGTAACAGCTCCTTGACACCTGTACTGTGGACGAAGCGAAGAAGGCGCCGGCTCCTTTATGCTCTGGAGAACATTCACGTGCGCATCCACGGGTCCATTCGAGATTGGAGCCGTGAAAGGCACCATGACGGCGAAAGAGTATCGTACACTGGTTGCAGCCCAAGTATACCTCTTCATGACAGTCAAGTTTCCTGTCGGCAGTGGCATTTTACAACAAGATAATGCGCCTTGTCACAAGGTCAGCAGTGTGGTGGAGTGGTTCGAGGAAAACAGTGGCGAGTTCCAGTTGATGTGCTAGCCCCCCCCCCCCCCCCAAACTCGTCAGATCTGATCCCCAACGAACACATTTGGGCTGTGATTGAATGTGGCGTCAGAGCTCATCGTCCCCTCCCCTGAATTTATGAGAATCAGGTGACTTATGTGTGGAGATGTGGTACCAATTCCCTCCAGCGACCTAACAAGGCCTCACTGCATCCTTGCCACGACGCGTGGCCACTGTTATCGGTGCCAAAGGTGGACATGCCGGCTATTACGTAGGGGGTCATAATGTTCTGGCTGATCAGTGTACGACACTGCTGCGCTCTATGAGTCACTCTACTTTTCGATTGGCGGCAGCGATTGACGATATTTTTGCCCTTTTCGATAGCCTTTTGGATGTCATTATGGATCAAAGACTACGCAGCAACAAAACATTGATCAAAACTATAAGCGAACTACCAAACAACGTACAATAGAACTCTCTCTCTCTCTACCTCTCTCCCTCACACAGACACACCCGCACACACATCGCTCACAAATTGAAAATGCTTTGGAACAAACTCAAATTTCTCCCGCGTCCGGCCATCCTGATTTAGGTTTTCCGTGATTTCCCTAAATCGCTCCAGGCAAATGCCGGGATGGTTCCTCTGAAAGGGCACGGCCGACTTCCTTCCCCATCCTTCCCTAATCCGATGAGACCGATGACCACGCTGTCTGGTCTCCTTCCCCAAACCAACCAACCAACCAAACTCAAATTTCGCGATAGCCAATCGAAAACAAAAGAGTGGAACGAGCTGTTAAGAGCTCACCAGAAACGCAAATTGTGCAGTGTTTAAGCCACTGAAACATAACAAAATCACGATTTCAGCAATGAGCAGGAGAAAACATAGGCGCATCCAGTTAAAATACGCATCATAATCTTTAAATTAAAATCCGTACCATGTTGGTATCCAAAGTAAAGTCTCACAAAATGATTACCGACGACCACAGATCACTTGAAATGTAAAAGCAACCACAAAACATATTTTACAAGCGGATTAAAACCAAATCAACCCCAGGAAAACAAATATAGCAATTAAAAGCGTACAAAGGGACATATGCCACTGTTTTACCGAAATACATAGTCTTGAAATTGTCTTTTGTACGAAAATTCAATTGAGCCGTTGTCCAAACATCCATGTGTTGCAGATGACAGTATTTTTTAGGCCTGTGTCTGATTTCTGCTGGCAGCCATAAGGATACACATAATGTAAAAATGGTAAAGTACTTACGTAATTTGAAAAATAAGAACTTTGATGTAACATATTCCTAGCCTACATAAAATATGTATGTATACAATTCAGGAACACTAAAAGAAAGACAGCCTCCGAGGATGTCACAACTGTACTGAAACACGTTTGAGTATTAAACAATACAAAAATTGTGTTCTTGTATAAAGGCGGACTCTCTTCAAGCCACTATTTTCTGTAGGCACGGGAACAGAGCTTAATATTACATTATGAAAGTAGGTAATGTATATGTTGTCAGTATCACAATTTATAATAAAGAAATGATAAAACTATTAGAAACTAAATATGAGTATGACATACACTAAGGTGACAAAAGTCATAGGGTACCTCCTAATATCCTGTCAGAAAACCTTTCGTCTGGCTTCGTGCAACAACTCAACGTGACATGGATGCAACAAGTTCAAAATGTTCAAATGTGTGTGAAATCTTATGGGACTTACCTGCTAAGGTCATCAGTCCCTAAGCTTACACACTACTTAACCTAAACTATCCTGAGGACAAACCCACACTCCCATGCCCGAGGGAGGACTCGAACCTCCGCCGGGATCAGCCGCACAGCCCATGACTGCAGCGCCTCAGACCGCTCGGCTAGACACAACAAGTCGTTGGAAGTCCACTGCAGAAATATTGAGCCATGCTGCCTCTAGAGCCGTCCATCTACATCTACATCGATACTGTGCAAGTCACACTTAAGGGCCTGGAAGAGGCTTCATCGAACCAACTTCACAGCAATTCTCTATTATTCCAATCTCGAACAGCGCGTATCCTTCCGTGCGAACTATTTTTCCGTGCGGACTCTGATTTCCCTTATTTTATTTTTATGATCGATTCTCCCTATGTAGGTCGGCGTCAACAAATATTTCCGCCGGGGTAGCCGCGCGGTCTAGGGCTTCTTGTCACGGTCCGTGCGGCTCTCCCCGTCGGAGGTTCGAGTCCTCCCTTGGAGGCGTGTGTGTTGTCCATAGCGTAAGTTAGTTTAAGTTAGATTAAGTAGTGTGTAGGCTTAGGAACCGATGACCTCAGCAGTTTGGTCACGTAAGACCTTACCACAAATTTCAATTTCAACAAAATATTGTCGCATTCAGACGAGAAAGTTGGTGACTTAAATGTCTTGAGAAGATACCGCCGCAACGAAAAATGCATTTGTTTTAATGATTTTCATTCTAAATCCTGAATCATGTCAGTGACACTCTCTCCTCTATTTCGAGGTAATACAAAACGTGCTGCCCTTCTTTGAACTTTCTCGATGTACTCCGTCAGTCCTAGGTGGTAAGGTTCTCACATGGCGCAACAGCATACTAAAAGAGGACGGACAAGGATAGTGTAGGCAGTCTCTTTAGTAGATCTGGTACATTTTCTAAGTGCCCTGCCAATAACACGCAGTCTTTGGTTAGCTTTCCCCACAACATTTTCTATGTGTTCCTTCCAATTTACGTTGTTCGTAATTTTAATTCCTATTTAGTTGAATTAACGCCCTTTATATTTGCCTGATTTATCGTGTAACCGAAGTTTAGCGGATTCCTTTTAGCACTCATGTGGATGACGTCACAATTTTCGTAATTTAGGGCCGATTGCCTATTTTCGCACCATACAGATATCTTTTCTAAATCGTTTTGCAACTTGTTTTGAATTTCTTATGAGTTTACTAGACGATAAATGACAGCATCATCTGCAGACAACGCAAGACGGTTGCTCAGATTGTCTCCTATAAAGTTTATATAGATGAGAAACAGCCGTGGCCCTATAACACTACCTTGGGGAACGCCAGAAATCACTTCCGTTTTACTACATGGCTTTCCGTCAATTACTACCATCTGTGACCTTTCATAGGAAACCACGAATGGTAATGGTTCTGAGCACTGTGGAACTCAACTGCTGAGGTCATTAGTCCCCTAGAACTTAGAACTAGTTAAACCTAACTAACCTAAGGACATCACAAACATCCATGCCCGATGCAGGATTGGAACCTGCGACTGTAGCGGTCTTGCGGTTCCAGACTGCAGCACCTTTAACCGCACGGCCACTTCGGCCGGCAAACCACGAATCCAGTCACGTAACTGAGACTATATTTGATGAGCACGCAATTGCACTTCATGGCGCTTGTGTGGTACAGTATCAAAAGACTTCTCGAAATCAAGAAATACGGAATCAGTTTGAAAACCCTTGTCAATAGCACTCAACACTTCGTGTAAGTAGAGAACTGGTTGTGTCGTCGAGGAAGCAGTTGTATACGATTTTTAAGTATGGAACTATTGCAAGTGCGTATTCTGAAAGGAACCTAATTGCTATACAGTCTGGACCGGAAGACTTGCTTCTGTTAACTGATTTCAGTTGCTTCACTACTCCGCCAATATCTACTTGTAGGTTGCTCATGTTGGCAGCTGTTCTTCGTTCGAATTCTGGAATATTTACTTCGTCTTCTTTGGTGAAGGAATTTCGCAAGGCTGTGTTTAATAACTCTGCTTAGGCAACACTGTCGTCGGTAGTATTTCCATTGCTATTGCGCATAGAAGGCATTGACTGTAACTTGCCGCTAGCATACTTTACATACGACCAGAATGTCTCTGGACTTTCTGCCAGGTTTCGAGACAAAATTTCGTTGTGGAAACTATTATAAGTATCTCACGTTGAAGTCCGCGCTAAATTTCGAGCGTCTGTAAAAGATCACCAATCTTGGGGATTTTACTTTCGTTTGAATCTGGCAAGCTTTTTTTTTTTTTTTTTGCAACAATGTTCTGACATGTTTTGTGTATCAAAGCGGATCAGCTCCGTCTTTCGTTAATCTATTTGATATAAAGCTTTCAATTGCTGTCGATACTACTACTCTGAATTCAAGCCACATCTGGTGTACACTTACAGTGTTTATTTGGAAGGAGTGTCTCTCAGGAAGTCGTAAAGTGAATTTTTATCTGCTTTATTGAATAAGTATATTTTTGTTTGTATGTGGAGGGTTTGGGGGTTACAATATTCAGTCTCGCTACGACGGCTCTGTGTTCTCTAATCCCTGTATCCGTTTTGATGCTTGTTAATAGCTGAGGATTATTTGATGCTAAGAGGTCAAATGTGTTTTCACAAATATTATACTATTCGCGTGACCTCATGAACTAACTGGTCGAAATAATTTTCAGAGAATGCATTTAGCACAATTTCGGATGATGTTTTATGCATACCTCGTGATTTAATCATGTAGTTTCGCCAACATTTCGAGGGTAAATTAAAGTCACCACCAACTATAATTGTATGAGTCGGGTACGAGTTTGAAATTATACTCGTGTTATCTTTAACCTTTCAGTAATTGCATCATTTGAGTTGGGGAGTAAGGGGGGGGGGGGGCGAGCGGTAAAAGGATCCAATTATTATTTTATTCCGGTTGCCAAGAATGACCTCTGCTCATACTATCTCACAGGAACTATTTACTTGAATTTCGCTTTAAGATAAACTACTTCTAACAGCAACAAACACGCCACTGCCAACTGTGTTCTGCCTGTGCTTTCGGAACACCATTACGTTCATCGCAAAATTTTCGGCTGAACTTATCTCCGGCTTTAGCCAACTTCCAGTGTCTACAATAGTTTGAGCATCAGTGTCTAATTAGCTGTTGGAGCTCTCGTACCTTCCTAACACAACTACGGCAATTTACAACTCTTATATCAATGGTTCCTGTACTTACGTTATTCTTGTTCTCTATGTGCACCCTTTGAGACTGAAGTCCTTTCCGCGAAATTAGAAGTTTGTGCACGAAATGACATCCCGGTAATGCCCCACAAATGTTCTGTGGCATTAATGTCGGGCGACGTGAGTGGCCACATTATTCGCTTGAATTGTCCAGAACGTTCTTCAAACCAACCGTAAAAAACTGTGGACCAGTGTCAAGATGCATTGTCATTCATAGAACTCCCGTCGTCGTTTGGGAACATGAATTCCATGAATGGCTAGAAATTGCCTCCAAGTAACCGAACAGAACCATTTCCAGCCAATGATAGACTTAGCTGGACCAAAGGACCCAGTCCATTCCATGTAAACACAGCCTATACCATTATGGAACCACCATCAGCTCACAAAGTGTCTTGTTGACATCTGGGATTCGATGCTTCGTGGAACCTGCGCCACATTCGAACCCTACCATCCGCTCTTACCAACTAAAATCAGGGCTCATGTGACCAGGCCACGGTTTTCCAGTCGTTGAGGATCTAACCGATATGGTCACGAGACGAGGTGAGGTGATGAGGACGATGTCTTGCAGCTTGTAAAAGAACTCGCTTCGGTCGTCTGCTGCCATAGCCCATTAACGACAAATTTCGACGCACTCCACCTAACAGATACGTTCGTCGTACGTCTCACATTGATTTCTGGGGTTATTTCTCTCAGTGTTATGTATGTCAGCACTGAAAACTCTACCCAAACGCCGACACTCTGTTTGTAAGTGAAAGACGACGGCCACTGCGTTGTCCGTGGTGAGAAGTAATGCTGAAATTTGGTGTCCTCGACACACTCTTCACACTGTGAATACTGAATTCCTTAAAATTTCCGAAACCGATTTTCCCATGTGTCTAGCTGCAACTACCACACCGTGTTCAAAGTATGTTAAATCCTGTCGTGCGGCCAGAATCACCCCGGAAACCTTTTCAGGTGGATCATCTAAGTACAAATGACTGCCCCACGAATGCTCTGCACTTTCGTACCTTGCGTACACGATGCTACCGTCATCTGTATACACTGATTAGCCATAACATAAAGACCACCGACCTACTATCGATATAAGCCCGCCAAGGCGATGGCGCTGTCACTTGGAGAGGAATCACTGCTAGTCACACACACGCGGTGCATGTAGTATCGATGAGTGTGCTGTCGAAGAGAAGAATGAGGAAGCCGCATCATCTTTCTGAGTTTGGCCGAAGGCAGACTATGATGGGCCGGAGGCTCGGCACGAGCATTTCGGAAAATGCTCGACTTGTCAGGTGTTCGAAGAGAGCTGCGGTGTCTCCAACACGTGGCGAAACCGAGGTGAAACCACGACCAGACGTCGAGAGGTTGGGGGGGGGGGGGGCACCCCTTATTACAGATATCTGACGTCGTAGACTGTGCAGACTGGTGAAACAGAACAGGCGGGAAACTGTGGCGGAACTAACATCAGACTTTATTGCTGGGCAGACTACAAGTGTGTCTGAACACACGGTGTACCGAAAACGCCTAACGATGGGCCTACGCAGCCGACGACCCATTCACGTGCCACGATATCGGCAACCACGACTGAAATGGGCACGTGGCCGTCTGCACAGGACGTTGGCGCAGTGGCAGAGCATTGCCGTTACCACAAGTCGATGGGAGGGCGCGAATCGGTCGTCTTCCAGGGCAGCAGCTCCTTCACAGCAGTACTGTGGAAGAAGACAATCTGGTGGCGGCTTCGTTATGCTCTGGGGAACTTTCAAGTGCGCATCCGTGGGTCTAATAGAGTTCGTGTAATGTACTGTGACGGCCAAGGTGTATCGTATACTATCTGCAAACCGAGTACACCCATTCGTGACTATCATACCTGCCGACAGCAGAGGCATTTTTCAGCAAGATAATGCGTCGTTTCACAAGGCCGGGAGTGTGATGGAGTGGTTCGAGGAGCACAGTGGCGAGTTCCAACTGATGTGCTAGCCCCCAACTCGTCAGATCTGAACCCGATCGGAAACATCTGGGATGTGAATGAACGTGGCGTAGAGCTCATCGCTCTCTCCCCGGAATTTATGGGAATTAGAAGACTTGTGTGAGGAGATAAGGTGGCAGCTCCCTCCAGCGATCTACCGAGGCCTCACTGCTTCCTTGCCACGACGCGTGGCCGCTATTATCCACGCCGAAGGTGGACGTACCGGCTATTAGGTACGTGGTCCTCATGTTCTAGCTGATTAGTGTATGTACATATTGCTATCCCGTAACTTCTATCTCCTCAGTGTGTCATCAGTGGAAGATATAGAACGTGAAAAAGAAGTGCTAAAATAACGTTTTCCAGAGACTGATTTTCTAGTCCTGTTGTAATAAGTAATCTGTATTTTCGAGAAGTTACGCACTATGACTGAAGGCGACTAACAACATGTACACACGCTACTTGTGAATATCACATTTATGCAGTTATGTTTCAGACTTTCTGCTAAGCAAAGATAGCAAAATTCATATCGAAAAAAAGACGTAAATAATGCACAGGGCATACCCAAAGTCCACCGACAAAAACTGGAAGTTGTTCAGGGATGTATTCTGAATGTTTTGTATAAGGAACCCTTTCTCTCCAGTGCATCGTTACAGAGTAATTCAATTTCGTTTGACCTCTTAGCCCCATTATTCTTTGTATTTGTAAAGTACTGAAAATATTTGAACAACTGTGTAAATGTCAACGATGTGCACTATACGTCTTGTTTGGAAACAAATCTGTTCACGGGAATGCTGTAGGCAATTGTAATGTCCACTTTACTCTCCTCCCTCAGTATGGATAGGTTTACTGATGAGTTGGCCAATATGCACGTCGTGTATGCGTTCGTTCAATACGATGAACAGATTGAAGACACTAAGGTAATCGTGCATATGTTTCGTCTGAGAGCTGTTACATTCCTGTTTTTTGCGTAGTACGTTTTGTTGATTGTATATTACGGGCTCTTTCACTCTTGTGAAGGAATTTCACAGAACAAAAGGACTTGCGCTAACGAACCGAATAAACCATCACGAAGTTATTGCTTTGTGACGGAAGGTGCGGGAAGAGAGTCAGTGAGGTTCCGTACGGTATCGCCAGCGCCGTGACGAGCTGCGCTAGATGTCTTGGCTGAGTATCTATGGCACGAATAGTCCGATCCAGAGTGTGCCGCCACTTCTCGATTGGGTTTTAATCCGGAGACACCAGGCACTATACTGCGAGCTGTGCGACACGTTGCGTTGTCCTGAAGGAAGATACCATCGTGCTACGGAAAAAACAAATGGCATCTAAGGGTTGACAAGGTCCCCAAGGACAGATGCACGCTCGTGTTGATCCATTTTGCCTTCCACAACGACGAGATCACCCAGGGAATGCCACGAAACGTTCCCCAGAATATATCGTTCCTTCCTCCAGAGTTGACTCTTCCGAAGATTGTTGTAGGGTGTTTGCCATCTGCCCGATGGAGAAGAAAATGTGATTCGTCTGACAGAGCCACGTGTCGCCTCTCAGTGAGCGTCCAGTTTCGGTATTGGCCGATAAACAGCAATAAGCACGGGTGCACGAAGCAGGCGCCTGCAGCAACGTTCACAGACACAGTCAGTATTCCCTCGATTCATCTGAGCGGTCAGCTGTTTAATAGTTGCACGTCTGTTCGGCCGTACACACCCCCGCAGCCATTGTTCACGCCTATCGTCTGAGGCCCGTAGTGCACCACAGTTGCTACGGCGCCGTTTTTGGATAGCGCCATTTTGCCATGCACGGTATACTTTAATCGCGGCGGTATGCAAACAGTATACAGACTTTGCTGTTTCAGAAATTCTTCCACCCTTGGCCCAAAAGTCATTTACCGTGCCCTTTTGGACAGCGGATAAAACGATCCATGTCCGCATTACGACAATGAATGCACTATTTTATGTATCCTCGACACTCTTTATGTGCCCCCCACTGTTAGTGATGCCAGCTGGAAGGGTTATTGCTCACTGACGTCGAACGTAGGTGGTGCTCACGTTAAGGACTGCAACGTGTGTTTTGCCAGCGGAAGAATTTCCCTATCTGAGCACAAAAAAGGCGAATATGCTCCTGTTTATTATAAGACTGACTGAAAAGTGGGGTACCAGCTGCCTCAGTCTACACTTCTCGGCACCTTTGAAAATTTTCCCTAAAATTTTAACACAAAAACGTACTCGCTTTTTTTTTAACACACGGCTCACGTCTCACTCCCACTAACTCCCCTAACTGTAACTCGCTTACACCCACTACTTCAATGCCGTAAGTCGCTCATACCCACCCATTCCCACTTGTTCTACCCCATTCACGCATTCAGCCCAACTCTGTCATTATCACTTCGTGTCTCTCTAACTGTCGCGGTCTCCTGTCTCAAAGCCAAAGTCTCCTTCGTTCTGTCCTACTAATTCTGTGTCCTCTCACTGTCACTGTCACATTTTGCTCTCTCTTACTGCTACAATCAAATTCGTTCCTTCCAACTGCTAGTGTCTCTTCTCAGTGCCATTATATCTACATTCCTAGTTGACACTGTCATAGACTGTCTCTCATCGTCACTGACTCACACCCGCTTTCATTTTTCCTTCTCTTTATTCCACTCTTTATTCCTGCTACAACATGGCATGAATATTGGAACAAAGGGGGCACCATTCCAAAGTACTGTTATACAAGATGGCGGCGATGACGTCTTCCAAGATGGCGGGGATGACCTCATTCAAGATGGCGGATTTTGGAGAGAAGTTTCAACTTTGGCGGGAAAGTGCCACGCCCCCTCCCCTGGAAAAATGCCACGAAGTTCAAATTCCAACAAGATAATGCATCACACCCCAGTTATTTCTACTAAGGAAAGAAAATCGCGGGAAGAAAGGACACTTGGCCAGCCTAAACTAACCTAAGTCACCCAACCGCCAATTCGTTCTACGAACAGGGGACAAGTTTCAGTTTTGGTGGGAACATAGGTTACTTCGGGTTTCGCTGCTGGCGCGAAAGAAAAGACACTTGTAGTAACCTCAGTCGACTCCTCCACTTAAGGATTCGTTGGAAAAAAAGCACTTTCCTTTATTATTTGACCAGTTTCAAGCAGGTATGATCGCCACTGGGTCTGCACTCCAACTGCCTTAGTTCAGATCGCCACCAGCAGAGGCGCTCTCAGGTCGCCAGGTGATGACGCAAGAACCATTATCCAAGATGGCGCCACCCAGTGTGTCCACCAAGAGGTCCAGAGCCCAACTGGCTCATCGCCACCAGAGGGCGCTAGCGTGACGTCGGATCATGACGCAAGTACCGTCATTCAAGATGGCTGCATACATTTTCTTCACCATATCCTCTAGGATACACAACCACTGCACAGTCCCAACATCGTCTGTTCTATTTCTCTCGCGTTTGTGACCCACAAGCACGCGATTACTGACGTCACAACCTCCAGCCAGCTCTTTCATATCCGAGCCACAGATATCTGCAAATACCCTAGCGAATGTATCTGAACATATATGACACCCACATCACGCATCTAATGTATCAATTACCTAAGAACTTAATTTCAATTCAATTTTAATTATATTCCATAAATGAATGTACTATTTGTATATTCAATTATCAAATGAGTATTTTCAAATTTTTCCAATAGGAGCACAATGCTCATTCATTCATCATGTAGCACCCCTAAAATGCTGCACTCCTATTGGCTACTGCATTAGTCACGTGATTCTACACTCCTGGAAATGGAAAAAAGAACACATTGACACCGGTGTGTCAGACCCACCATACTTGCTCGGGACACTGCGAGAGGGCTGTACAAGCAATGATCACACGCACGGCACAGCGGACACAACAGGAACCGCGGTGTTGGCCGTCGAATGGCGCTAGCTGCGCAGCATTTGTGCACCGCCGCCGTCAGTGTCAGCCAGTTTGCCGTGGCATACGGAACTCCATCGCAGTCTTTAACACTGGTAGCATGCTGCGACAGCGTGGACGTGAACCGTATGTGCAGTTGACGGACTTTGAGCGAGGGCGTATAGTGGGCATGCGGGAGGCCGGGTGGACGTACCGCCGAATTGCTCAACACGTGGGGCCTGAGGTCTCCACAGTACATCGATGTTGTCGACAGTGGTCGGCGGAAGGTGCACGTGCCCGTCGACCTGGGACCGGACCGCAGCGACGCACGGATGCACGCCAAGACCGTAGGATCCTACGCAGTGCCGTAGGGGACCGCACCGCCACTTCCCAGCAAATTAGGGACACTGTTGCTCCTGGGGTATCGGCGAGGACCATTCGCAACCGTCTCCATGAAGCTGGGCTACGGTCCCGCACCCCGTTAGGCCGTCTTCCGCTCACGCCCCAACATCGTGCAGCCCGCCTCCACTGGTGTCGCGACAGGCGTGAATGGAGGGACGAATGGAGACGTGTCGTCTTCAGCGATGAGAGTCGCTTCTGCCTTGGTGTCAGTGACGGTCGTATGCGTGTTTGGCGCCGTGCAGGTGAGCGCCACAATCAGGACTGCATACGACCGAGGCACACAGGGCCAACACCCGGCATCATGGTGTGGGGAGCGATCTCCTACACTGGCCGTACACCACTGGTGATCGTCGAGGGGACACTGAATAGTGCACGGTACATCCAAACCGTCATCGAACCCATCGTTCTACCATTCCTAGACCGGCAAGGGAACTTGCTGTTCCAACAGGACAATGCACGTCCGCATGTATCCCGTGCCACCCAACGTGCTCTAGAAGGTGTACGTCAACTACCCTGGCCAGCAAGATCTCCGGATCTGTCCCCCATTGAGCATGTTTGGGACTGGATGAAGCGTCGTCTCACGCGGTCTGCACGTCCAGCACGAACGCTGGTCCAACTGAGGCGCCAGGTGGAAATGGCATGGCAAGCCGTTCCACAGGACTACATCCAGCATCTCTACGATCGTCTCCATGGGAGAATAGCAGCCTGCATTGCTGCGAAAGGTGGATATACACTGTACTAGTGCCGACATTGTGCATGCTCTGTTGCCTGTGTCTATGTGCCTGTGGTTCTGTCGGTGTGATCATGTGATGTATCTGACCCCAGGAATGTGTCAATAAAGTTTCCCCTTCCTGGGACAATGAATTCACGGTGTTCTTATTTCAATTTCCAGGAGTGTACATCATAGAACCCCAGATGGTGGTCTGTAGGGGGAAAAAGGCGCGAAAATGACTCAGGCTGCGCTGGGCCGCTGGGGAGAGTAAGGAAGGAGAGCACTCTATTTATTTTTTAAATTTTATTTATCACATTCATACAAAAGACATCCTTCAGCCCATCTCACACAGTCCACACATCTGTAAACCACTTCTAAACAACGCTCTCCAGACACGCAAACAACTCCGAATTTTCCCAAATAATCTCATTTCACACTTGCAGACTCATCCTAACTAATGCAGCACAGGAATGTGTAGACCCGCTCAGTACTCGTAAACTGTCCAAATAACGCATAGCACAGTCTACAGGCCCGCTCCCAAAATAATGCAATCAATGCACGCAGGAACCCTCCGCCAACCCCTGTCCAACAGAGTGCACAGACAACGCCAACGAAGGGGCATGGCCGTCAGCTGTCAAACCACGCACAGGCCCACGCTCGGGTCCCTCAAGATGAGGTGGCCTCATCCCTTTTCATATTTGACACAAAAGAAATTCCTATCGCAATACGTGTTCACCTAGACACATGTACTAGCACGACCGGCCAAGGACGTGCGCGCTGTCACTATCTCGAGCCGCCACCGAACGCAGGTCAAAGTTGCCTGCCCATATTTTCGTGTATACACACACGCTTATACTGACGTCACTGAATTCCAAGACGCGCTCACATGAGACACCTCTGAGCAGCAGATGTCTTTACCGCCGATGACAGAATAGCACAGGGTGCATTGTTCGTAGCGCGACATGAGACACCTGTTTAACAATACATGGCGAGTCGCCATCTAAAACATTCTCAGTGTTATTCTTACGTCACATGGCTTTGTAAAAAAAGAAATAAGGGCCAAGTAGACCTCTCGGGCATTGTATAAAGTCCCAGAAATAGATAACGCTCACTTTCTACATGTCTCAGCTTGAATGCTCCGAAATTCTTACCCTAACAGAACCGGTTTATGAAAATAACATCCAATTCACTCGTCCAGCACACCTAACGTGATACCCTTCCTGCACTCAACATAGGCAAACATCTTCAACGCTATGTAGAGGCTCCTATATCCAAGCACAAACGATGTCAGTCAATCGAGCATTATGATTCGGTCTTATCGAATTTACCCACCAAATCACTGATACCTCCGATATCAAAGCACTGTCCACCTTTTTTCCTTCTGCAAACCAGACTTTCAGGGGCTATTTTGCACAGATCACCATATTGCACTGACAATTAAATCATACAAACTACCATACATATCGTCAAGTACGGAAAGACTCTTACTACTTGCCACATAGTCATCCTCTGTAGTCAGGCCATAACATAAGCCATAATAACTATACAATGCAATATATACACATTATACACATCGTTAGCCACATTAACTTTACAATACAATATATACACATTTTACACAGACAGTGCAAATATGTTTTATATCTGTAAGCACCCAAAACAATTATGCTATGCCTACACTCACACAGGCTATACGCCACCATGCTTCCCAGTCCTAGGGAAGCACCGTTAGCCTTTTCTTTCCACAGACGTGACATTCAGCGCCATACCAAATAATTCATTTTACATCAGAGCACCCTCAGTGGACCGAAGTCGATGTCTGAACTCTTCTGCAAATTCGAGGTCGGTACCCCTTAGCACAAACGAGTTACTATTTCTGCTCCGAACCTGCTCGCTTTTCTACAGACATCTCCAGACTCTGGGATTACAAGAACATTCCTATTTTCGCATTATTCAGCATAATATTATATCAGTTTCACTGTACTTCTCCATAACCGTCTTGGAATCCGCGTCTAGGTTTTGGTTCCCAAAAATCATGTTTTATTTTGTTTCTCGATAGTGGAGGAAGAGTTTTGAAAACGAGAAGATGGCGTTTCCAGATAAATGCCTAGAGAATATACCATTAAAATTTGAGTAATTTTCTGCGGTTATTAATTATGTAGATTTCGTCTGACTCTAGATCTTACGTTGTACTTCAAGTGTACAAGTAGGTTAAATTTGAACCTCTGTATCTCAGAAACAAGTGAAGATGTCACGAAAATTTTGACGTTTTTTCGAGATCGGGAACGTAGGAATATATCATAAGAGTTACAACTATTTTCTATGCATGTCCATCCTAGAATCCGCGACTCGGTTTTGGTACCCAAAAATCACGTTTTTTGGATTTCTCAGGAACCAACCTTGAACTACATGGTTCTCCTTAAGCCTCTTAAGATGGGACCATAGACCACATCTAATGCGAAAAAGAACCAACCAGTTTACTCAATTGTCTTATGCTGGAGGAGGCGTGTAATTATTCATACTTTGACCCTGTTTTGTAGGATGATTATAGTAAGACGATCCTTCTTTTGGGTATACATATGGTCGCTAGCCCAACAGCTATTCAGAACCTATCTTTTTATCACCAACAGAATCCAAGGAATCAGCCCCGGAAAAATCCAGTTTTTATGCACAGCGTTTTGTAACATACGTGGAAGCGCATGCTGTCGAATGCGTACCAATGTAAGCAAACTTTCCTCGTGAACCGTGAGAACCGTACCAAAATCAGTGCAGTAGGTCCTGGGATTAGCCTTCACACATAAATAGAAAAACTCGGCGGGGGACTAAATTACAATCACACTCCCCGAAAAAATTAGTACGCCAGGAAAGGCGACGTGATTTTTGGGGGATAGTAGACGTAGTGATAATGGTTTCAACGTCGTCCGCCAACAGTTAGCTTAGCGGCATAGCTACCAGAGCGCCATCTGTGTCTACCGTTTAATAGGGAATGCACACAGCCAGAAGGTTCAGTGTGATGCAAACGTAAGAAGTAAGCAGGTAATCATGCCATGGGGACGCACCATGGGCTTCCTACAGCCACCTGAGCGAGTTTTTAAAGGGGTCAAACTGTGGCCATCCATGTGGCGGGATTGTTCTTTCGGATAATTACCACACAAGTTGGACGTGCTGCATCATTTGTGCAACGATGCTGGTATTAGTGGTCACGCGAACATTCTCACACCCGTAGACGAGGTTGTGGACGTCCATGCAGCACAGACATCCGCCACCATTGTCGTTTTGTAAGGGCAGCAGTGGCAGATCGTTCAGCTACCACAGAACAGATAAGAGGGCTTGTGAGTCCGCACGGGTCAACGTGAAGTGTTAGCAGTGGGCACGCACATCTCTAGCACGTCTTTCACTCACGTGCATGGCTCGACTGATGCCGACAGAAGATGACCTTGAAGATGGAATGCCACGCCGTGGTCTTCAGCGATGAAAGCAGATTCTGCCTGCGCGCCAGTGATGATCGTTTGCGCTAACTTCGTAGATCTGGTGAGTGCAGTCCAAGACACACTGGCCCTATCCTAGGGGTTATGGTTTGGGGTGTGTTAAGCTACAGTTCTCATCCACCTATAATGTTTGTGGAGGAGACGCTAACCAGCGCTTGGTACGTTCAGAATGTTGTTAGAGTGGTGTCACCGCCAGACACCACACTTTCTAGGTGGTAGCCTTTAAACCGGCCGCGGTCCGCTAGTACACGTCGGACCCGCGTGTCGCCACTATCAGTGATTGCAGACCGAGTGCCGCCACACGGCAGGTCTAGAGAGACTCCCTAGCACTCGCCCAGTTGTACAGCCGCCTTTGCTAGCGATGGTTCACTGTCTACATACGCTTTCATTTGCAGAGACGACAGTTTAGCATAGCCTTCAGCTACGTTATTGGCTACCACCTAGCAAGGCGTCATATTCAGTTAGTATGTCTTCTGAACAGATAATATTGTGACTCACGTACCGTCAAGAGCGACCTTCATCATTTATGGATTAAAGTTAATATCAAACTAATTCCGTCCGCTTTCTGAATTCTCATTCCTTGTCATGTTCCAGACCTCACGTCAGTATAGTCCTTCCCTCCTCACGCCAGCCTGCGTGAGCTACAACGCGTGCATTTCGACCTCCTCTCGTAACACGGTGTTGGCTCTTCTGCCAACACAAACAGTTAGACCAATTCTTTTGCCGTTCTTGCAACACGAAGGTGATGTGTTGTTCCAACAGGATAATTATCGCCCACACATTGCCATTAAAACTCTCAACATGCTCTGCAAGACGTGCATCAATTTCCCTGTCCATCACGACCTCCGGACTTCTCCCCACGCAAGCACGTGTGGGATATGATGGGATAAAAAGGCACTCGTGCGACTCGTCAACCAACAACTCTTACAGAACTACGTGAACAGGCCGAGCACTCGTAGTAAACGTATCCCAAGACAATATTGGCCATGTGTACGTTCGACTGGATGCCAGAATCAGCACATGCATTGCCGCCAGTGGAGGCTACACCACGTACTAACATGCGTGTTACAACATGGGTCGATACATGGTACCTCAGAACGGCTTCTGCCACTGATCTGTGAAAGTAATCATTTCATGTACTCGATATGCACTGTTGCAGCAAATCATGCTGTTACATACTACCCATATAAGCAACCCTTCTTTGGAATCAATTGATCGATTAGTGAGAACCGTACCAAAATCCCACAAGTAGGTCCCGGGATTAGCCTTCACAAACAGGCAGAAAAGCGCGACGGGAGACAAATTTGTAATGTGTCTGGAAGAGCTTGGCTGATCTCTGGAGTTGTGGCGGTTGTTTACTTTACCGCTTTTCCCGTCAGATACTGCCTCTTCTCTAGATGACCACCTGGTAGCTAACATCATTGGCGTGAGATATCACTCCAAACGCCTGTTAGGTACAGAACATATACTATGCGTTCATCACTACTGCAATTATAAATTACATATGCAAACCTTGCTCGTCAATCAATCTATCTACACTTGCGGAGAAACATCGCACCACCAAAAGATAGTGTAGAGTAACAAAACTTCGGGAATACATTTGCCTAGGTAACATACTTAAGTGATTAACATTGTAAGTTCACAGGTTAAGTTAAGCGCGAGATAAGCCATTGCAAATGTGAAATGCTCCTACATTAATAACCGGTGTAACAGCCAGAATGTTGAATGCAAGCATGCAAACGCGCATGCATTGTGTTGTACAGGTGCTGGATGTCAGTTTGTGGAATGGAGTCGGTCAATACAGGGGCGGTTAATGGTGGATAGGATGGCGCTGGAGTTGTCCGATGATGTCCCATACCTGCTCGATTGGAGACAGATCTGGTGATCGAGCATGCCAAAGCAACATGTCGATACTCTGTAGAGCGTGTTGAGTTACAACCGCGGTGTGTGGGCGAGTGTTATCCTGCTGAAAAACATCTCCTGGAATGCTGTCCACGAATGGCAGCACAACAGGTCGTATCATCACATTGACGTACAAATTTGCAGTTAGGCTGCATGGGATAACGACGAGAGCGCTCCGGCTGTCACACGAAATCGCACCCCCGACCATAACTCGAGGTGTAGTTCCAGTGCGTCTAGCACGCAGACAGGCTGGTTCCAGCTCCTCAATTGTCCTACTAAAAACCAACACACGGCCATCACTGGCACCGAGGCAGAACCAGCTTTCATCATAAAACACAACAGACCTCTACCCTACCCTCCAATGAGCTGTCACTTGACACCACCGAAATCGCAAATGGCACTGGTTTGGGGTCACTAGAATCTGGGTTGGAGTTGACCTCGAAGTAACCGATTTGTAACAGTTCGTTGTGTCACCGTGGTGCCAACTGCTGCTCAAATTGCTGCTGCAGATGCAGTGCGATGCGACAGAGCCATACGCCTTACACGTTGTTCTTCCGTCTCGGTAATGCCACGTGGCCAATCGGTGCCCGCTCTTCTTGCGACCGTACATTACCGTGACCACCGCTGCTAGCAATCACGTACAGTGGATACATTCCTGCCACGTCTTTCTGCAGTATTGCAGAAGGAACATCCAGCTTCTCGTATCCCTATAAAACGATACCGTCTAAACTTAGTGAGGTGTTGATAATGGCGGCTTTGTCGCCTTAAAGGCATTCTCGACGAACATCTACTCACCACGTCCAGTCTTAAAGCTAACTAACGCTCACGACCGTTACAGTGTGTATTTAAAGCAATTCTGATTTGCATCCTCCTTAGGCGACTGGCGCGAAATTGAAATAGACATCGTTTTTCAGATGTAGAATTACACTTGCAACTTCATTTACGCCGCCTAACTCCTTCTCGGTGCTACGACTTTTTCCCGTCAGTGTGTATGCAAATCTTCCTCGTGAATGAATCTACCTATTAGTGGTAATCCCACAATATATCCTGAAATTAATGTTCACGTACCGACAGAAAAGGCGCGGGGTACTTCAGTTTATAATATCTATAGATACATATTGCTTGTATGCTCCCGGAAAGTGTGGCAGAATTTATGGAAAAAAAGTCAGAGGTGTAACTGAGACTCGACACGGATAAAATAACACTTTGTGAAAGCAAAGCGGAAAGTAGAATTTGAGAAGCTGGAGAGTGTAGACAAAGAGAGCTGTGTCCGTGGCAGCAGGTGCTGGTGTTGTTGGGAGAGGCTAATTGTCCCTGCGGGAGGCAACGAGCGGAATAGGAGCGCCCAGCGTGAGCGCCGCCTAATCTTCCGGCGGACACAGAAATAGGCGACTACTATTTATACGACGCCATCTCGTGAACGGCGACTCTTGGCGATATTGACGGCACGAATACTAACAGCACGGCGCGCCGCCACGCGCTCCCTCCTGCATTGCTTTCTTGTGCGCTGCGGCCTGTCCGCTAACACGGCTGCGCGAACTGCAGGGGAGACAGTACAGGAAGAGCACACTGGCGACACGTCCAGTTAAATCATTAGAAAAAAAGATGCCCGCCTTATTCGTACAAAATTTAATATTGTTGTTGTTGTTGTGGTCTTCATTCCTGAAACTGGTTTGATGCAGCTCTCCATGCTACTCGATCCCGTGCAAGCTTTTTCATCTCCCAATACCTACTACAACCTAAATCTTTCTCTATCTGTTTAGTGTATTCATCTCTTGGTCTCCCTCTACGATTTTTACCCTCCACACTGCCCTCCAATACTACATTGGTGATCACTTGATGCCTCAGAACATGTCCTACCAACCGATCCCTTCTTCTAGTCAAGTTGTGCCACAAACTTCTCCCCAATCCTATTCAATACCTCCTCATTAGTTACGTGATCTACCCATCTAATCTTCAGCATTCTTCTGAAGCACCACATTTCGAAAGCTTCTATTCTCTTCTTGTCCAAACTAGTTATCGTCCATGTTTCACTTCCATACATGGCTACACTCCATACAAATACTTACAGAAACGACTTCCTGACACTTAAATCTATACTCGATGTTAACAAATTTCTCTTCTCCGGAAACGCTTTCCTTGCCATTCCCAGTCTACGTTTTCTATCCTCTCTACTTCGGCCATCATCAGTTATTTTGCTCCCCAAATAGCAAACCTCCTTTACTACTTTAAGTGTCTCATTTCCTAATCTAATTCCCTCAGCATCACCCGACGTAATTGGATTACATTCCATTATCCTCGTTTTGCTTTTGTTGATGTTCATCTTATATCCTCCTTTCAATTGACTGTCCATTCCGTTCAACTGCTCTTCCAAGTCCTTTGCTGTCTCTGACAGAATTACAGTGTCATCGGCGAACCTCAAAGTCTTTATTTCTTCTCCATGGATTTTAATACCTACTCCGAATTTTTCTTTTGTTTCCTTCACTGCTTGCTCAATATACAGATTGAATAACATCAGGGAGAGGCTACAACCCTGTCTCACTCCATTCCCAACCACTGCTTCCCTTTCATGTCCCTCGACTCTTATAACTGGCGTCTGGTTTCTGTACAAATTGTAAATGGTCTTTCACTCCCTACATTTTACCCCTGCCACTTTCAGAATTTGAAAGAGAGTATTCCAGTCAACATTGTCAAAAGCTTTCTCTAAGTCTACAAATGCTAGAATCGTAGGTTTTCCTTTCCTTAATCTAGCTTCTACGATAAGTCGTAGGGACAGTATTGCCTCACGTGTTCCAATATTTCTACGGAATCCGAACTGATCTTCCCCGAGGTCGGCTTCTACCAGTTTTTCCATTCGTCTGTAAAGAATTTGCGTTGGTAATTTGCATCCGTGACTCATTAAACTGATTGTTCGGTAATTTTCACATCTGTCAGCACCTGCTTTCTTTGGGATTGGAATTATTGTATTCTTCTTGAAGTCTGAGGGTATTTCGCCTGTCTCATACATCTTGCTCACCAGATGGTAGAGTTTTGTCAGGACTGGCTCTCCCAAGGCTGTCAGTAGCTCTAATGGAATGTTGTCTACTCCCGGGGCCTTGTTTCGACTCAGGTCTTTCAATGCTCTGTGAAACTCTTCACGCATATCGTATCTCCCATTTCATCTTCATCTACATCCTCTTCTATTTCCATAATATTGTCCTCAAGTACATCGCCCTCTATATACTCGTTCCACCTTTCTGCTTTCCTTTCTTTGCTTAGAACTGGGTTACAATCTGAGCTCTTGATATTCATACAAGTGGCTCTCTTTTCTCCAAAGGTCTCTTTAATTTTCCTGTAGGCAGTATCTATCTTACCCCTAGTGAAATAAGCCTCTACATCCTTACATTTCTCCTCTAGCCATCCCTGCTTAACCATTTTGCACTTCCTGTCGGTCTCATTTTTTAGATGTTTGTATTCCTTTTTGCCTGCTTCATTTACTGCATTTTTGTATTTTCCCCTTTCATCAATTAAATTCAGTATTTCTTCTGTTACCCAAGGATTTCAACTAGCCCTCGTCTTTTTACCTACTTGATCCTCTGCTGCCTTCACTACTTCATCTCTCAAAGCTACCCATTCTTCTTCTAGTGTATTTCTTTTCCCCATTCCTGTCAATTGTTCCCTTAAGCTCTTCCTGAAACTCTGTACAACCTCTGGTTTAGTCAGTTTATCCAGGTCCCATCTCCTTAAATTCCTACCTTTTTGCAGTTTCTTCAGTTTTAATCTACAGTTCATAACCAATAGATTGTGGTCAGAGTCCATATCTGCCCGTGTAAATGTCTTACAATTTAAAACCTGGCTCCTAAATCTCTGTCTTACTATTATATAATCCATGTGAAACCTATCAGATACTGACAAATTTAATTTAAAACCATAAATAACACGTTGCAAATACCAGGAGAAAAGAAATGCAAGGAAAAATTTTAGGTTCACTAAGCACCACAGAAGCCTGCATATCAAAACGTACTGGTTCTGTATGTCATAACACACAAACACTGATGACAAAAAAGGAAAATTTGATTTCTTTTACATTTAAGTACTATGGCAAAAGAAAATAACAAGAAACCAGGAACAAGAATTCAAATCAGATAGAGAACAGCAGAATGAGAAGCAAATTTTTTTCTCAGTCTTTCATTCCGACGTAAAAACTAAGTGACTAGAGTGAATCAATGAAAAAATAGAAGAGACATGAGGGCTTGATAAGAGGTTTCGAAAAAAGTAAAACAAATAACAGAAAATTAAAATAAGCCATAAGAACTTAAAGGGATAAAAACAATAAGAAAAAAGAACACTGTTAGTGTATACAGAGGTGACAAAATCATGGATTAGCGGCATGGGCATATAGAGATGGCGGTAGTACTGCACGGCAGTGCATTGAAGGAGCTGTAGTTTGTACTCAGGTGGTTCCTGTGAAAAGGTTTATCGTGTCAATATGCACACACGACGGCAATTAACGGACTATGAACGCAGCTACATGCATGGGACGTTCCAATTCGGATATCATTAGGGAATTCAGTATTCCGAGACCCACAGTGACAGGAGAGCGCCGAGAATACCAGATGTCAGGCATTGCCTCTCATCACGGACAACGCAGTGGCCGACAGTCTTCACTTGCAACGGCGTTTGCGCAGAGCTGTCAGCGCTAACAGACGAGCAACACTGCCTGGCATAACCGTAGAAATTGTCCTCTGGTCCACCTGAACTGGAAATGGTTATGTTCGGCTACATGGAGACCTTTTTCAGCCATTCACAGACATCATGTTCCCAAGCAACGATGGAGTTTTTATGGATGACAATGTGCCATGTCATTGGACCACAATTATTCACGATTGGTTTGAAGAACATTCTGGACATTTTGGAATGATATGGCCACCCAGATCGTCCGACACGAATCCCATCGAATATTCACGGGACATAATCGAGCGCTCAGTTCGTGCACAGAATCCGGCACCGGCAACATTTTCGCAATTTTGAGCGGCTATAGACGCAGGATGACTCAGTATTTCTGCAGGGGACTTTCAACAAGTTGTGGAGTCAATGCCACTTGGAGCTGCTGCACCACGCCGGTCAAAAGGCGGTGCAGTACGATACTAGGAGACATCCCATCACTTCAGTGGACATAGTGTTTTCACATGCCAGCTGACAGACATAATTTTTTCCGTATTTAGTTTACGGGGTCGTGAAGAAAGTTTATCGAGATAATATCCAAAATTGAGAATTTTAGCAACAAATGAATTCCTGTTTCAACGTAATTACCTCTTAGGTCGATACACGTTTTTGAAGTGTGTAAGTCACTACAAGTTAATCTCTTAAAGTGTTACACCCAGTCTGTCAGTTGCATCAACGAAGATTGAATGGCCAGTGCACAAAACTAAAATAACTTTGGTGTACAATTAGCTGAACATCATATAACTTGAGCTTATCAGAGTCATCAATAAACGCAGGCAACATTGTCACACTGTCGATATTTTAGCTGTAGTATCTTGTGACACAAGGGCTACACTAAAGAGCTATCCAAAGGTAACTTGAGGGTATGGACAATACGTTTAGAACAGGAATCCCATATTAAAAGTAGCAGATGCGGGTATTGTCTACCAGTAACGGTGTAAGTGTCTTGAATTGCAGAAAGACGGGAAGAGTAATTACTCCTAACATCTGTCAGCTGCATGTCAAAAAGCAAAGAAAGCGACAAATCAGCTGTTGCGAACCGGAACAATCAACTTTGGTAACCAGTTACCGGCCGCGACTCCAAGAGACCGGTGTGCCGTCATTGTGTTAAGAGACTGGTCTCCTTCGAAGAGGGCTACAGCGCGATCATGGAAAGGCGTCAGGTCAAAGTACAGTTTCACAAATTCTTATCACATTGTTTCTAAACTACTAACCTATGAAACTTGGCTGCATTAAAACAATTTATTAATTTGCCTCTGATATTTTAGGAAAAACACCTTTAACCTTAACTTTTGACCCGTGAAAAGGTAGGAATAACATTCACTGCAATGCACTGTTTGATGCATGTGATCGCTTCTCAACACTTAAATAATTTCAGTTTGTTACTTTGTGCAGGAGGATCGCCTGTTGAGCTGTGCTGGGCAACATTTCAAATGTTTTCTTCAGGTACTTGTTAAGTAATATTTAAAAAATTGATCTAAACATAGCGTTTTAAGCGCGCGCGCACCACACATACACACACACATACATTATTTACCCCCCCCCCCCTCGAAGCGATGTAAGTGACATTGACAAGTAATTTGATGTAAGACACATGGGGCCACAAATGTCGGGAAATATCCAAATAGCGGATGACAGATGTTGAACATGTGACGTCAACAAATGCCGTACATCGCTGCACGTGTTGCTGTTGAGCCTGTCGCTCTGTGGCACGTGATCATCCCAACAGCAGTCACGCATTCACGTCGCTGTGGCTCTGGCCCTACTTGCGTGACTTCAGCGCGTGGAGCTCAGAGTTCGAGTCTTGCAGCTGGCAAGAAGATTTTTTTTCATTGCGTTAGACAGTTATGTGTTTAATTTTGGATATGACTTATTTTTTTATGTACTGGTCTCCCGTTTTCTAATGGTTAACTGCAAGGCACTGTACGACAAAAATCTACCGTAGTGCGTTACAAGTAAATACGTATAAGCTTCCGAACTCCATCGTTACCAGTAAATGACCCACGTTTTCTTTAGTAAATAAAGTCTGTAAAAAAAAGGCCAAATGGATAAAACTCAAAATATTAAAAGGTCTTGCTTCGTTATAGTTTGTTAGCTTCTTCATTCACAATGAAAACAGAGAAGCGGAGTGTAGGATTGTCGATCGATGCATGAGCGGCGAGGTAAGGAACATGTTGAACATTTGTCGTCCATTTTTGGGGTATTCCTCTACATTTACGGCCCCATGTGTCTTATATTAAATTACTTTTCTCAGTGTCATCTGCCGGCCGAAGTGGCCGTGCGGTTCTAGGCGCTTCAGTCTGGAACCGCGTGACCGCTACGGTCGCAGGTTCGAATCCTGCCTCGGGCATGGATGTGTGTGATGTCCTTAGGTTAGTTAGGTTTAAGTAGTTCTAAGTTCTAGGGGACTAATGACCTCAGAAGTTGAGTCCCATAGTGCTCAGAGCCGTTTTTTCAGTGTCATCTACGTCGATTCGGGGTTTTTAAACGTTAGTAGGGTGTCCTAGGAAGAATGTTCAATATTTACAGATATTATACAAATGCTCCTCTGGAAAAAAACTTCATATGGACATATGCTCTATTCCGAATGGTTTCTGAGACAGAACACATTAAATTTAACTTTTGTACGTCTGTGTTGAATAATTCGAAAACTGTACCCTTAGCCAAAACATGTCACAGCACAGAATTAAACTACATTCAATTTCCAAGAAAAACGACATGTTCATTCTTTTCTCCACGACCAATAGTTCGCTCGAAGGGAGCGAGAGAATACTGAAAATCTGACGCGACGCGAATTCGCTGTAGGTAGTTCTCCGAACTGACAGACCTTAAGTGTCCTATATTAAATTGTTCGTCTCGACTTCCGCTATAGTACTGACTAGTGTGGTATACCAGTGACACTGTACTGAATAATACAGAAAATAATAACAATCTACATTAAATGTGTTCCGTTCTGAGACCACTCTGAATAGATCATATGTCCATACGAAGTTTCTTGCTTCAGATAATCGCTCCTGTCATATTTATGAATACCGGCCATTCGACCTAGAACATCTTGTATACAACTAAGAACACTTCCCGATGTCAACACATTATCAGACAGTAAGTTCGGAAGTTAGTGTGGTGCGTTCAAATGCTTGTATGCATTGGAATTGCAAACTTCTGTGGTATACAGAACATCTTGATTGGGACTGAAGTGTCAATCTCTCAGACAAATACCGGTTCAGTTATTCTGGACACAGGATAGATGGAGGGAAACACAGAACTTTCTCAATCCTCAAACCCAATGTAACCGAACTACTACAGCTGACTATCAATAATGGTACACTATCTGTATCTACATCTACATGGCTACTCTGTAATTCATAATGAAGTGCCTGGGAGAACGTTTATCCAACCATCTTCAAGCTATTTTCTACATTTCCATTTACGAAAAGGGCGCGAAAGAAACGTACAATTCAGTCTTTCTGTGCGAGCTCTGACTTCTCTCCCGTTACTACAATGTTCATTTCTCCCTATGTAGGTGGGAGACAATAAAATATTTCTGCATTCGGAGGAGAAAGTTGGTGATTGAAATTTCATGAGACGATGATGCCGCAAAGAAAAGAGGCTTTGTCTGAATGATTGCCACCCCAAATTGCATGTTATATCCGTGGCACTTTCTCCTATTTCGTGATAATACAAAACGAGCTGCCCTTCTTTGAACTTTTTCGATATCCTCCGTCAACACTATCCGATGCTGATAACACACCGCGCAGCACTACTCCAAAAGAGGATGGACAAGCCTAGTGCAGGCATTCTCTTTAATAGACCTGTTGCATCTTCTAAGCGTTGTGCCAATAATCGGATTCTTTGCTTCGTTTCCGCCACAACAGTATCAATGCGATCGTTCCAATTTAAGTAATCCTAAAGTATTCATTCAGTTGACTACACAGTATTTATATTTATTTAATTTATCATGTAATCTAAATTAGCGGATTCCTTTTATCACTTGTGTTGATGACTTCACATTATTCATTATTTAGAGTCAACTGCTACTTTTCTCGCCATTAAGGTATCTTGCCTAAATCATTTTTCAGTTGGTTTTGATCGTCTAAAGACTTTACAAAACGGTAGATTACAGTTTCATCTGCAAACAATCTAAGAAGGCTGCTCAGATTGACTCCGATATCGTTTATACGGATCAGGAACAGCAGAAGCCTATAACACTTCCTTTGGGGACGCCAGATATAGCTTCCGTTTTACTCAATGACTTTCCTCCAGGTACTACGAACTGTGTCCTTCCTAACAGGGACGCAACTTTATTAGACGTCACTTCCGAGGAACGATGTCAAAAGCCTTCCGTGAATCTAAAAACATGGCATCAATTTGAGATGCCCTGTCGACAGCACTCGTTACTTCGTTTGAATAAAGACCTAGTTGCATTTCTCAAGGACGATATTTTCCGAATCCGTGTTGGCTGTTTGTCAAAAAATTATTTTATCCAAGGTAATTCATAATGTTCGAACACACAAAATGCTCCATAATCATACTGCAAACCAACGTTAGTGATGGGGTTCTGTAATTCACTGGAAGACTCGTATTTCCTTTCCTGAGAATTGGTGGGACCTGTGCAACTATCCAGTCTTTAGGGTACCTATCTTCCGTCGAGTGAGCAGTTGTATATGACAACTAAGAAGGGAGCGATTGTATCAGCATTCTCCGAAAGGAACCTAAATGGTACACAGTCTGGGGCCGAGGCCCAGCCTTCATTAAGCGATTTGAGCTACTGCGCTATGCCCAGGATATCTACATTCTGAAACATTTACTTCATCTTCTTTTGTGCAGGAATCTCGGAAACTTCACCAAAGTATACGAACAACTGTTGGAGGACATTAATACAATGTGCGTCAACACTTCACCTTTATAACAGCTTGACGAACCGAGAAAAGCAGGTCGGGTCTCTGGGCAGATAAGTCCATTCCAGTAATATTATTGTCCACATCCACTGCCTCACAGATGCTGCTTTGTGGCACGGTGCATTGTAATGATACAAACAAACACGGACTCCGAAGTGTTCCTCTATTGTGCGCACTACACAATGCTGTAAGGAGGTTTACATCGTTTCCCACTTAGCGTTCCCGTAAGAGCATTAAGGGGACCACATCCTAACCACCATAAACATCCCATACTGTAACACCACCATCTGTGTACCCCATTGTCTGCACTACACATGATGGCAGGTGGCGACCCCCTGTCATTCACCAATACCAGACTCTTCCATCGGATTGCCGTAGGGTATAGCGTGATTCCTCACTCAAAAATTACTCGTTTCCAGTCGTCTATAGGCCGGCGACGTGACTCTTTACACCACCCCAAGTGTCGCTCAGCATTGACTACAGAAATATGTGGTTTATGAGAAGCTGCTTGATCATTGTACCTATTGTACCCCATTCCTTTTAACTCTTAAGTGTCTCCCACTCGAGTTGGCGTAGTCCGTGATGGAAGACGCTAACATCCCAGATCTACCTGCGTCTTGTGTCGAAGCGCGACCAGCACAGAATCTGGCACACCATTCAACAACGGTGGTTTTCGACAGACATGTTGCCCCGTACATTCTTCATTCTGCCATGAATGTCTATCCCGCTCGGACGCATTTGTTAATGACAGCGCCATAGTTCACGTTTCCACATTTACCGCACACACTTCGGACAGACACATGTCGGTGCTTGTATACCCGAATCGAAGTCGCAACTACGTTGCATATACGTTGCAGCAGTGGCCTCAAACGGAATCTTTTTGATCGCCCTTTCTTTTTAAACGTCGTGTAAGGTCTGGACTCAAACCCACACTTTTACATTGGAAATGGCACAGTGACTAGTCAACAACGCCTCTGCTATAGTGTTTTATCTGTTTATTGACCATAGTTCCGCTTTTATCCTAAGTTTTATGAGTTGATGCACTTCAAGATTTACTTTCGCTGTATGTGTGTGTGTGTGTTTTACAGGAATACGTTTTACGTTTACTTTAGTGAAAGTTTTAACATGTTATTGTTTTTAAACACACTAAAGACCTATTATTTATCATCATGATCTCGTCTAGTGCTATTATATTTCCAGCCCAGGAAGCAGAAACTATCGCTCACCTGGATCTAAAACCGCATCGGTGCGAATACCATGGGCTGCGTACGTTGACCTCAGCACTGTGACCGGCTTCCGATTAACAAAATGTGTAGTCACCGGCGCGGAACTCGGAAGTGTCCCTCGTGCACACAGAGGGACCACAGCGCCGATACGAGGCAGATGAGCAGCGCATCACTCTGATACCTCCCAGATAAGTTCAGTCACACTACATCACGTTTCACGAGCCATCAATATTCCGCCACAAAGCAATCACGTAATGTGGGGTCGGTTGTACTTTTCGGCGCAGTAGCTATTGCACCACGGAAGTCTTCTTTTATGCACTGACTAACTGCGTATATGAGGAATGATTGGAAAGGTTCTTTGCCCCAGTGTCATCTACTAAAAAATCTTAATTCACGAGTGTATTTTTATTACTTAGTAGTGGTAACATTGCTGCTCCTGCATAGGCGCGAATACAGAGACTTAGTTTCTTTTACAGTTAATTTAATAACCGTTGCGGGATGTTATTCGAAAATCTATTCCAATGAGTATATAGCTTCTCTCTCCAGTCTTTTCTCCAAATTATGACGTTTTAGAAAGGCACTAAAATACACACGAACAACAATGGCGGAATTCTGAGTATACAGGTACGTAGCAGCACAGTAAGTAAGACATGTTTACGCCGTACAGATTTCGTATTCTTTTCTGGAGAACACTATATTTTTCATGCATGTAAATTTTCCAGTGTACGTGTCACAAATCCGAAATGTAATTAACTATCTGATCCAGTGATCTCGCAACTAAGGTATATCAGTATATCGTAGATATTCCCGAGTGGTGCGTATGTGTAAAATACTATACAACCTTTATATAGTACAAGACCAGCTACACCGAGAAGTTTTGGCAACAGACGATATAGCAACATCGCAAAGGTGTTCGTATATGATGGCAACAGAAACCGTAACACTTTGTGCTTCTGACATAAGGATAAGGATTTATTGAATCTCTTGCAGACACTGATGTGGCTGCTATCTGCGCTAAATCCCCAATTACAATCGTGGCAGAAAATATTGCACTTCCATTCCAAGAAAATGTAATGTAGGTTGAAGTGTGACTGACGTATCAATCGACGCTGCAAACTCAAAGTAGCAAGAAAAACATGAAATAATTATTAGCGTGAGATCTAGAAGCAGGAAATGCTCTCATGTACAGGTTAAGTACAGAGGAAGATACTACTTAGGCTAACACGTATTTATATCGCACATAACTGTTACCAGAACTTCGAATAGATGCGATTGCATAAATACTGTCTCAAGTGAAACTCTGGTGGTTGATGGCAGGTTTCTACAGATATGTACAGTGGGAATTAAGATTGGCTTCATCATGACTGGTAACTGCAGCGCTCACCTACGATTTGACGATCTGGCAACCCACGTGTCGAACATATCTTTATTATAACTTCAGTTTTATCGAATGGGAACACTCATAAAATATAAGGCTTACTACAGCGACATATTAAAAAAAGTATTCAGAGGACGTCCAACACGTTTGTCTTACGGGTTGACTATTCAACCTCTACAAAAGTTGTTGAGCGTGTCTTGTGGAGACCGATTGTATTCTTTCGAATACTGGTAGTGTCCGAAAGCTGGATGCAAGGGCTGTACTGAAGCAGCAATCGTGCATAGACAACAGACTAGAAAACAATCTAATAATGCTATATACATCCTTTCAGTAAAATGTAACTTTCCAGCTGAGGTCTAATACTGAAAGTCGACCAAATATAGATTGAACCATAGGTATTTACTAGGTTTTTATGTGAAAAATAAACTGTACTACACGCATTGAGACAGCACTTACATAAAATTATTTCTGCCGACCCTACAGCTTATTGACTTTCATTATATCCTGTGGGGAAAAAAATTGCTCTGAGCACTATGCGACTTAACTTCTGAGGTCATCAGTCCCCTAGAACTTAGAACTACTTAAACCTAACTAACCTAAGGACATCACACACGTTCATGCCCGAGGCAGGATTCGAACCTGCGACAGTAGCGGTCACGCGGTTCCAGACTGTAGCGCCTAGAACCGCTCGGCCACTCCGACCGGCCCTGTGGGAAAGTATCATGCAGAAATTTTCTCTGCGCCAGTAGGGTTTTCAGAGAGAATATGGGCACTGAGACTCTTTTAAGATGGGTACAGCGATACCTTCATGCTTGTGCACAGAGTTGTGCCAATACTGGTCTAGCAGTTCATATGTGAGACATCGGCAAGGAGTGTGCCTAACAAAACACCAACAGTGATCAGCCACAACATTATGACCACCTACCTAATATCCGGTACGTCCACCTTTGGCACGGATCTCAGTGGCGACGCGTTGTGGCATGAAAGCAATAGGGCCTTGGCAGGTCCCTAGAGGGAGCTGCCACGACATCTGCACTCGCAGGTCACCTAATTCCCGTAAATTCCAGGGAGGGGGCGCAATGAGCTCTGACGCCACGTTCAGTCACATTCCAGATGTGTTCGATCGCGTTCAGATCTGACGAGTTGGGAGATCTGCACATCAGTTAGAGCTCGCCACCTTGTTCCTCGAACCACTCCACACTCCAGGTCTTATGACATGTCGAATTATCTTGTTGAAAAATGCCACCGTCGTAGGGAAACTGGGACATGCATACTTGGCCTGCAACCAGTATACGATACTCCTTCGCCGTCATGGTGTCTTGCACAAGCTCCACTCGACCCACGGATGCCCGCGTGCATGATCCCCAAAGCATTATGGAGACGCCCCCAGCTTGTCTCCATCACACAGAACAGGTATCAAGGAACCGTTACCCTGGAAGACGACGATTCGCACCACCCCAACGGCATAAAGAAGAACGTATCGGAATTTATCAGACCATGCAACGCTCTGCCACTGCACCAACGTCCAGTGTCGACGTTCAAATGCCCATTTCAGTCGTAGTTGCCGATGATGTGGTGTTGGCACTGGGAAATGCATGGATCGTCGTCTGCAGAGGTCCAGCGTTAGGATCATTCGGCACACTGTGTGTTCAGACACACTTTAACTATGCCCAACATTGAAGCCTGACGTTAGTTCCGGCACAGTTCGCCGCCTCTACTGTATTTCCAGTCTGCCCAGCCTACAACGTCCAACATCTGCAATGATGGGTGGTCGCCCAATCCCACGACGTCTGGACGTGGTTTCATCTACGTTTATCATGTGTTGCAGACACCTCAGCACTCCTCGAACATCCGACAAGTCGTGCAGCTTCCGAAATACTCGTGCAGAGACTCCAGGGCATCACAAGCTGCCTTCCGTCAAACTCAGATAGATCGCGCGCCTTCCCCATTCTACACACGGACAGCACGCTCACTGATAACACACTGCAGAGCCAAAGAAACTGATACACCTGCCTAATATAGTGTAGGGCCCCCACAAGCACGCAGAAGTGCCGCAACACGACGTGACATGGACCCCACTGGAGGGAATTGACACTATGAATCCTTCAGAGCTGTCCATAAATTTGGAGATCTATTCTGAACAGCACGTTGCAAGGCATCCCAGATATGCTCAATAATGTTCATGTCTGGGGAGTTTGGTGGCCAACAGAAGTGTTTAAACTCAGAACAGTGTTCCTGGAGCCATTCTGTAGCAATTCTGTTCTGGACGTGTGGGGTATCGCATCGTCCTGCGGGAATTGTCCAAGTCCGTCGTAACGCACAATGGACATGAATGGATGCAGGTGATCAGGCAGGATGCTTACGTACGTCTCGCCTGTCAGAGTCGTATCTAGACGTATGAGGGATCCCATGTCACTCCAACTGCACACACCCCACACCATTACAGAGCCTCCACCAGCTTGAACAGTCCCCTGCTGAGATGCAGGGTCCATGGATTCATGAGGCTGTCTCCATGCCCGTACACGTCAATCCGCTCGATACAATTTGAAACGAGACTCGTCCAACCAGGCAACATGTTTCCAGCCATCTACAGTCCAACGTCCGTGCTGACGGGCCCAGGCGAGGCGTAAAGCTTAGTGTCGTGCAGTCACGACTGGGCCTTCGACTCCGAAAGCCCATATCGGTGATGTTCCGTTGAATAGTTCGCACGCTGACACTTGTCGATGGTCCAGAATTAAAATCTGCAGCAATTTGCGGAAGGGTTGCACTTTTGTCACGTTGAACGATTTTCTTCAGTCGTCATTGGCCCCTTTCTTGCAGGATCTTTTTCCGGCCACACCGATGTCGGAGATTCGATGTTTTGCCGGATTCCTGATATTCACGGTACACTCGTGAAATGGTCGTACGGGAAAATCTGCACTTCATCGCTACCTCGGAGATGCCGTGTCCTATCGCTCCTGTGCCGACTGTAACACCAGGTTCAAACTTACTCACATCTTGATAACCTGTCATTGTAGCAGCAGTATCCGATCTATCAACTGCGCCAGCCACTTGTCATATAAAGGCGTTGCCGCCCGCAGCGCCGTAATCTGCCTGTTGTGTGTGTGTGTGTGTGTATTTGAATGTGCATGCCAATACCAGTTTCTTTGGCGCTTCAGTGTACATGCATCGTGTGTGTGTGTGTGTGTGTGTGTGTGTGTGTGTGTGTGTGACAAGCAGTCATTCCTCGCTGGGTGACAGTGGTATCAGCCAAGCGGTTTTATATCTGTAGCAGGTCTTCGGTCATTAGGTTATGGCTCATCAGTGTAACGCTGCAGCCATTTTCCTGCACAGCGGAAAGACTACAGCTGCAACTGACGGATGCTTGTAGAGTGGTGTTTCATTTTCCAGCGGAATATAGGGTACAGCTTGAGAAATCACACTGGCTAGTAGCATCTACGAACCGTCAGAACAGTGTGTATTCATTAATGTTTATAGTATCGTGAATAGAAGAGCCGAAGGTGTAGGATTAGGGTTTAACGTCGCATCTACAGTCAGATCATTACAGACGCAGAGAAAGATCGGAAAGGAAAAAGCGATTAAAATGGCGCCGTAGTTAAGGTATTGGGCTCGTACTAGGTTTTAGCGGGGTTCAGACCCGTGTCTGTCCTTCCAAATTTAAGTTTTCCGTAATTTTCTAAAATCGCACAATGGAAATTCCGGAATAGTTCCCGTGTAATTACGCGGAAAAGTTCCTTCCATTTTCTTGCCCCAGTACAGACTGTGCATCATTTCTAATGATACGACCGTCGATGGCACTTTAATACTTAATCTACCTATCCATCTCACTGGACGAGGATGGCAGAGGTAAGGTGGCTTTTGGAAACTCATAAAAACCAAAATCTGAATGATCAGACGGGGATTTTAATCTCATACTTCTACATTTTTCTTCTTACAGTCTGGAGCTGAACATCGTATAGAAAATCCAATGCCTAAACTATTGTGCCCGCCGATCGCTCGATCGATAGGGGAATGAAGCTCCACAATAAATAACGTTTTAAAAATATCTCAGGGTTTCACGACCTGACTGATAGATGTAGTATGCTTTCGGTTGGCCAGCCGAGTTGTTGACTGCACTTTTGTGCAACAATATTTCGACTACTGCCACAGTCGCCTTCTTCAGGCGTTACGAGCTGTATTATATCCACGTGCATACTTCCAGACAGCGGTCACTCGTAGCAAAACAATTCTGAGCACCTGAAGAAAGCGGCTTAATCGTTCATCTAAATAATGTACAGAAAAGTGGAATCAACATCTCAGCTGAACACCCGAAAATACACCATACACTGATGTGACAAAAGTCATGGGATGCCTCCTAAAATCGTGTGGGACCTCCTTTTGCCCTACGTAGTCCGTGTTGCCTCTATATCGGTCGGTAATTCCAAAAGCGTTGCCGGTGCAGGATTTTTTCATTAACTGACCACTCGATTACGTTCCATAAATGTTAGATGGGATTCAGGTCGGGTGATTTAGACGGCCAAACCATTCACTCGAACTGTCCAGAATGTTGTTCTTCAAGCCAATCGTGAACAGCTGGGGCCCGATGACATGGCGTTTGTCATTCATAAAAATTCCATCGTTGTTGAGGAACATGACGGCCACGAGTGGCTGCAGATAGTCTTCAGGTAGCGAAACATACAGAGGACCGAACCCATTTCGTGTAAACACAGCCCACACCATTATGAAGGCACCACCGGCCTGCGCAGTGACTTGAATTGGTGTATGGCTTTGTGGGGTCTGCGCCACACTCTAAATCTACTCTCAACTCCTACCAACTGAAGTCTGGAGTCGTCTGACCTGGCCACGGTTTTCGCGCCGCCTATGGTCCAACCGATATGGTCACGAGGACAGGAGAGGCAGTGCAGGCAATGTCGTGCTGTTAGCAAAGGAACTCGCGTCGGTTGTCTGTTGGCATAGACCATTAACGCCAAACTGCACCGCACTGTCCTAATGGATACTTGAGTCGTACGTCTCACATTCATTTCTGTGGTTTTGCACACAGTGTTGCTTGTCAGTTAGCACTGACAACCTTAGAGAAATGCCTCTGCTTTCGGTCGTTAAGTGAAGGCCGTCGGCCACTGCGTTGTCCGTGTTGATAGGTAATGCCTGAAATTTGGTATTCTCGGCACACTCTTGACACTGTGGATCTTTGAATTCTGAACTTCGTAACGATTTCCGAAATGGAATGTTCCATGCGTCTAGCTTAAACTACAATTCCCCGTTCAAAGTCTTAATTTTAGTTGTGTGGCCGTAATCGAGCCGGAGACCTTTTCACACGAATCACTTAAATACAAACGACAGCTCTGCCAATGCTCTGCCGTTTTATACCTTTTGTACGCGATGCGACCGCCACCTGTATACAGGGTGAGTCACCTAACGTTACCGCTGGATATAATTCGTAAAACACACCAAATATTGACGAACCGATTCCACAGACCGAACGTGAGGAGAGGGGCTAGTGTAATTGTTTAATACAAACCATACAAAAATGCACGGAAGTATGTTTTTTAACACAAACCTACGTTTTTTTAAATGGAACCACGTTAGTTTTGTTAGCACATCTGAACGTATAAACAAATACGTAATCAGTGCCGTTTGTTGCATTGTAAAATGTTAATTACATCCGGAGATATTGTAACCTAAAGTTGACGCTTGAAACCTCCGACGTTCAGTTGCGTGTTGTAACAAACACGGGCCACGGTAGGCGAGCAGCATCTGCAGGGACATGTTTTCGATGACGACCGTGTTTACGAGTGTGGCTGTAGTGCACTGTTGTGGTTTGGTCTAGCTGTCGCAGTGTCCGCATGTAGCGCTTGCTGCTATTGTTATTCTGCATTCGTCTCCGCACGCAGACCAACTGTAGTACACCGTGTCACCAGACGTCTGCGATAGTGTAGTGTTGTAGGAACTGTGACCATGGTGTATTCGAACTCTGAAAAGGCGGAGATGATACTCATCTATGGCGAGTGTCGACGAAATGCAGCTGAAGCCTGCAGGGTGTATGCAGAACGGTACCCGGACAGAGAGCATCCATCGTGCCGCACATTGCAAAACATCTACCGCCAACTGTATGCAACAGGTATGGTCGTAGCACGCAAACGGGTCCGCAACAGACCCGTCACAGGAGAAGCGGGTGCAGTTGGTGTGTTAGCTGCTGTTGCCATGAACCCACACATGAGTAGACGGGACATTGCGAGAGCCGGTGGACTGAGTCAAAGTAGTGTCATGCGCATACTGCATCGTCACCGCTTTCACCCGTTTCATGTGTCATCAGCAATTACATGGTGATGACTTTAATCATCGAGTGCAATTCTGTCAATGGGCGTTAACAGAGAATGCGTTGCAGTTCTACCTGTTTACCGATGAAGCGGGTTTCACAAACCACGGGGCAGTGAATCAACGGAACATGCATTACTGGTCCGTCGACAATCCTCGCTGGCTCAGACAGGTAGAGCGACAGCGACCGTGGACTGTAAATGTATGGTGCGGAATCATTGGCGACCACCTCATTTGTCCTCACTTCATTGCTGGAGCCCAAACAGCTGCAACATACATCGCGTTTCTACAGAATGATCTGCCAACGCTGCTCGAAAATGTCCCACTGGAAACGCGTCGACGTATGTGGTATCAGCATGATGGTGCACCTGCTCATTCCGCAATTAACACTAGGCTGACTTTTGACAGGATGTTCGACGGACGTTTCATAGGACGTGGAGGACGCATAAATTGGCCAGCCCGTTCTCCTGATCTTACACCTCTGGACTTCTTTCTGTGGGGTACGTTAAAGGAGAATGTGTACCGTGATGTGCCTACAACCCCAGAGGATATGAAACAACGTATTGTGGCAGCCTGCGGCGACATTACACCAGATGTACTGCGGCGTGTACGACATTCATTACGCCAGAGATTGCAATTGTGTGCAGCAAATGATGGCCACCACATTGAACATCTATTGGCCTGACATGTCGGGACACACTCTATTCCACTCCGTAATTGAAAACGGAAACCACGTGTGTACGTGTACCTCACCCCTCATGGTAATGTACATGTGCGTCAGTGAAAAAGACCAATAAAAAGGTGTTAGCATGTGGACGTTATTGTGACTTGGCAAGACAGCCAAGCCACTAGGAGGAGGAAGCCGAAAGGCACGCGTTTAAGCTCACGCAGGGTGGCGTGAGGCCTGGAACAGTTAAAAGAATAGAGACTAACAAAAAAGGTACGTAGCTTCTGGAATACTTAACTTTAATCCATAATTGGTGAACATCGGTCTGACGGTACATGCATCACAAGATAAATAGCAAATGATAATGGCGCCTTGCTGGGTCGTAGGAAATGACGTAGCTGAATGCTATGCTAACTATCGTCTCGGCAAATGAGAGCGTAATTTGTCAGTGAACCATCGCTAGCAAAGTCGGCTGTACAACTGGGGCGAGTGCTAGGAAGTCTCTCTAGACCTGCCGTGTGGCGGCGCTCGGTCTGCAGTCACTGATAGTGGCGACACGCGGGTCCGACGTATACTAACGGACCGCGGCCGATTTAAAGGCTACCACCTAGCAAGTGTGGTGTCTGGCGGTGACACGACAGACGTAATGTGCTGTTCCAGTCTCTTCTGTACCTAAGGTCCATCACCGTTCCCTTTGGATCCCTACGTAATTCGGTGCTCTCCGATACACACGATCGAACAGCGGAGGAGTGGTACTCAAGCGTCAACTTTAGGTTACAATATCTCCGGATGTAATTAACATTTTACAATGCAACAAACGGCAATGATTACGTATTTGTTTATATGTTCAGATGTGCTAACAAAACTAACGGGGTTCCATTTAAAAAACCGTAGGTTTGTGTTAAAAAACATACTTCCGTGCATTTTTTTATGGTTTGTATTAACCAATTACACTAGCCCCTCTCCTCACGTTCGGTCTGTGGAATCGATTCGTCAGTATATTTACGAAATATATCCAGCGGTAATGTTAGCTGACTCACCCTGTATGTGGACATCGCAAACGTAAAGCTTTTGTCAGTACAGTTTGTAACTGTTAAAGCCGCACCATCAGTAAAAACGACTCATCTGCGGTCGTGAAGCCTATCATTGTAGTCTTAGGAACTAGAAACATATGATATGGTCATACAGTTCTCATCGCCATTTGTTTCTATCTAAAGGTCGAAGTCACACTTGTCTGTATTAATTTAACAGTTTCCACGAATGAGACATTTTCGCAGCACGATTGTTTCAATGACTGATGACTTCTTACTAAAGGGTAAACCCTGTTCATCAACATACACGAACTGCCAAGTGTTCCAAGTCAACATCGGTGAGCGTTGGCAACAATGCAAGAATCTCAGACAGCGCCCTAGGGTAGATGGCTTGTCACAGCCTTGCTCTAAATTTCCGAACGTGTGTCTGTGATCTTTGGCATATTAAAATGTTTGTTTCTTCATTAGATTCTTTTTCTGTAATTATGGATTAATTTCTAACAGGAAGAAAGTCCACCGCGCGGGATTAGCCGAGCGGTCTTAGGCGCTGCAGTCATGGATTGCGCGGCTGGTCCCGGCGGAGGTTCGAGTCCTCCCTCGGGCATGGGTTTAGGTTAAGTAGTGTGTAAGCTTAGGGACTGATGACCTTAGAAGTTAAGTCCCATAAGATCTCACACACATTTTTTTTTCTTTTTGAAGAAAGTCCTGCAGGAGACACACAACTGTCACAAAACCTGCTTCATCTAGAATATGGCTTCCTATTCCCAGCTCAGAGACTCTATCCGCCAGGCGCATCACCACCGACGACGTCATACGGCGCGTTCTTAATCCATGAAAACTTGGAAGAGATGTTGAAATTATTGTAGAACGTTGGAGCACAGTCTGGTGATCAGGAATTGTACGCCTCCAGAATTCTGGCAATGAAAGCTGCTCCATTGCCAAAGTCAGCACAGGTTCCGTACGGGCTATCAGCCGTCGTCGTATCGTGCATTTGAGACGTTGGCTATGAAGGCAGCTGTAATTTCGAAGCTTAGTACCCGATGCAGCTATCACACACATATGGGAAAAAGAGTTTTTGGGACTTTCGAAGAGCTAATGTCATCTACAGATGTTGAGGTTTGTAGAGAGTGGCAAGTCCCAAGCGCTATATTTACATGGAACGTCTTACTTTGAGTCTGTATGACGTTCATTGGCATTATCACGTATCAGAAGGTGCTAGGTAGTAAATTTAAACGCTGCAAACAGAATGACATATTCGATTATTTATTTTATAATATGTAATATCAAATTTTAACGATAAGTAACAATTTCAACATTTTAGGGCCTTATACATTGAGCAAGCACTAAGAGAAACTGGCAACTGTTCGGGATGGAGACGCTTGGTTCATGGGGTCACGACGCTCACCACAGCGAGTTATGATGATAATGACATTAAAGTAATGTAATCTGGTTGTTAATTATATTAATGAGAGCTAGAACATTCAAACACTAGAAAGGACGAAGCTCAATATTATGTTAATAGATAAGTGATGTAAATTATGCAGAAAGCTGTGAAAAAAAAGATAAACGCAACGAAAATCTTGTAAAATCGAATAGCTAAAAGAAAAAGAAATAGTGGATATGAATAATGTGTGTAACAAAAGAACATATTTCTAGGAGTGTTGTGGTTGCGTATGCGGCATTTAGGCATTTATGCATGCCTACCGTCCCCGGTGCTGTTATACGTGAGTCGACGAGAACACAGAAACAGTAAAAAATTTTAAAATTTCTTCGTAACTGAGTATAAAAGTGAGAAGTCATTTTTACTTGATTTAATTTCAGAGAACGCGTGTACTCTTGGTTATAAACTTGACTGACTCGGCTCTTCAACAGGCAGACGAAGGAACTCTTTGGAGTATAACGTACAACTACAAACTGTTGAACGCACGCATGAAAGATTTTTGCGACATTTTCGGTATTTCCAAAATGAAACTTACCATTTCAAAAGGAGACAGAGCTTCGAGGAGGTTGGAAAATTAGAGATGATGATGATGATGATCTTGGCAATGAGAAACGACGAAACGTTGCAGTACCTCAATAACAATAATGTTGAAAGTATGTTGCTGTCTATCAGGGATCAGATAAAGAAACTGTCAGTGATTATTCTCACTATGGCTGTCCTAACAAGATATAATAAACTCTTGTATTCAGCAGTTGAGATGTATCGATTACATGAAATGGAATGTTATGAGGGTGGTGTAAAACTGTCATCACAATACGTATCCTATCCGTGTTTCACACAAAAGTAATTTAAATGATATATTAATTCCGCATTAGACTTCAGGATTCCATTTAAATTAGTCTTCTTAGCATGCAATGAATGTATTGCTTAAGAAAACGAAAGTATATGTCTGTGAGACTTGATAAGGATAAAGCTGATATAGATTACGCATTTTGCAACATATTCTAATTGGTTAAGAAAAGTGAAGAGTGTGGGTGCTACGAGGGTCACTCCAAAAGAAATGCACACTATTTTTTTAAATACATCTTTTACTTTACATGTTTGAAAGTTTTACATTGTGTAGATACATCCTTTAGGAACAATATTTTCATCTCTCCACATAATTTCCATCCCTCTCAACTGCCTTGGGCCAGCCTCTGTATAGCCGCACGGTAAGATTCTGGACCAACCTGTTGGAGCCACTGTTTGGCAGCGTGCACAAGGGAGTCATCATCTTCAAACATTGTTCCACGAAGAGAGTCTTTCAGTTTCCCAAAGAGACGATAGTCACATGGAGCCAGGTCAGGACTGTAAGGCGAGTGTTTCAGTTTTGTCCATCCGAGTTTTGTGTCAACATCCTGGGAACCCACCTGGCACAAACCTTTTTTAACGCTAACACTTTCAGTATTCTGCGAACACTTCCTTCCCCTATCCCAACGTAGCGTGACAATTCGTTCAGTGTGATGCGTCTGTCAGCAGCCACCAATTCGTTAACTCTCTGAACATTGTCTGGAGTGTGTGCAGTACGAGGCTTGCCGCTGCGAGGACAATCCTCAATATTGCAGTGCACGCTTTCATCACGTAACCTGCTTGCCCACCGACTAACTGTTCTGCGATCGACAGCAGCATCTCCATACACCATTTTCAACCTCTTGTGGATGTTTCCCACTGTCTCGTTTTGACAGCACGTTGCTTCTGACGAACGTCAAGTGTAGCAGCCATCTTGAAGACATGCTGTGACGGCACCACTCGCGGGAACAGGCTGAACAAAGTTTGAAAACAAGCGGGATGGATGTATCTACACACTGTAAAACTTTCATACATGCAGAATGAAAAATGTATTTTTACGAAAATAATGTTCATTTCTTTTGGAGCGACCCTCGTATTTAGTAATGGATGATTTATAACGAATATGGTCACCTCCAAGGCCATTGCCTGAAATAATCTTTAAACCAACTTTGGAAATTCAGTCCTGGCATCCACGTGTACAACGCAAACACTGCCTTCACCTATATGGGTTGGACAAAAATATGGTAACACCGCAAAAAAAAAAAAAAATGGTTGAAGAGGCAAGAGGCAGTCGTAGTCAGAGGAAGGGTGCTCCATGAAGGCACACGGGCAGTGCTATCGAACGTTGAGCGTCGAGCGCGCCGCGTTTCTGACGTCATAGCGGGGAATAGCACGCTGGGAAGTCTTTCCGAACGTGCAGAGCAATATCTGGCATGTCAGGTATTCTGAACGTGCGGTTGAACGTTGACCAATGAGGTAGTAGCACGCCACGTACGTCACATGCACGCCAGCTCCCTTCTGTGAAGAGTTGTGAGGCGCCATATTGGCTTCCAGTTGAAGCCCGAATGTATTATGCCGTTTCCGAGCACCAGAAAACTGGGGAGGTCTCCAAAACCCTCCGTTAATTGTATGATTCGTTATAATAAAATGATAAGAAACGTCATATTCGTGGTAAGAGAATTAGTCATATTCGTGGTGAGAGAATTATTGTAACTTCCGTTTTATGAGAGTCCTCTTGGTACAATTTGTTATAATTAAATTTCAATTAGTAACATAGCTACAATTAAAGCTTGTAGTACATCGCAGCATGTTAGATATGATCTCGAAATTCTCGTTGTCGTGGTAGCACAATGACGACAGCAGCGAATGCTGCTGCTTCAATCCACGACTGCTAATCGACAGGGTTACTGGATGGGGATATGTAGCCTACTGGGACAACGTTCCTGTTCGCTGCTGCTCTTCGTGCCTCCATGAGCGTCCCAGTCGTCCGAATTCCAAGACAAGTTTACAGGATTGGCTCCATCAATGTCAACACCATTGGCACCCCTGTCATGCTACAATTGCTCTGTGAAATGTTGAGGGCGTCGGACCTCGATGTTGCCCTTTTGCAGGAAGTTCGCCTGACGACGTTTCCTAATATATATGGCCATGTTTCCTACCTCACGCCGTCTGCTGACGGAGGCAGTGGGACAGCTATTCTTTTAAAGGAATGCATTGAGGTAGACGACGCGATTTGCCTACCATCGGCTAGGGATCTTGCTGTGACTTTCCACGGTGTCGGAGTCATCAATGATTACGCTCCCTCGGGCACGGCCAAGCGACGGGAACGGTCGTGATTCTATTCAGAACAGGCCGCTCCTTTGTTTGTAGGCCGCTACGACCATATTATTCTTGACGGCGACTTCAGTTGTGTGTTATCCCAGAAGGACCAACATCCCCATTTCACCACGTGCCAGGAACTCAAACTGCTCGTGCATGAACTGAACCTGTGCATGGTGATCGACCCGGATATACGTACGTCACCAGCCATTCAGCAAGTCGTCTTGACCGTGTCTACGTTTCCCAACGAATCGTAATTGCAACATTTGACGCTGAGTTATGGCCTACCACCTTTTCCGACCATATCGCCTACATTTGGACTGTTTCGCTTCAGAGGCAGAAGGTGTGGCGCGGTCGAAGGCTGTGGAAGCTGAACGTCACCCATTTCAAGGACTCGGAATGCAGGCAGGTCGTCGAAACGACGTGGAACAACAGTGTGAGACACCTTCCAGCGTATCCTTCAACACTACGGTGGTGGATCGACTGCACCAAGCCGTCCGTGTGGCCGATCGGTTCTAGGCGCTTCAGTATGGAACCGCGCTGCTGCTACTGTCGCAGGTTCGAATCCTGCTTCGGGCACGGATGTGTGTGATGTCCTTAGGTTAATTAGGTTTAATTAGTTCAAAGTCTAGGGGACTGATGACCTCAAATGTTAAGTCCCATAGTGCTTGGAGCCATTTGAGTTTGACTGCACAAAGTCTGGTTTACGTCGTCCGATGATGAATTACGGTCGCGACAAAATGCTGTGGCAACGACGTACCATGAAATACCATTTCACAATTCTCCGAGAACTCTCAAACGATACCCCCTCTGTTCAAGGAACAGGTTGAAATTCAACGTATTAAGGCGAAGATAATTTCTCTTATGCGTCACCGCCTTGAAAGCACGATAGTACGCGCAAGATGTCACGATTGTGTACTCGGAGAGCCCCCGTCCATGCATCGTTATCCCAGAGAAGCAGCGGTGTTAGACAAAACTGGTCAACGCCCTCGACATGTCAGATGGTCGTCGATTGACGTCCCGGAATGACATCGTAAAAGCCTTTGTGGATCACTACAACCAGTTGTATGCAGCAGAGGACCAGAACATAGCGGTAACGACTGATGTCCTCTGTTCAATGACGGGTACCCTGGATGAGGCTGCTGCGGAGATTCTCACAGCGACAATTACGGCTGATGACGTCGCGGATACTCTTCATAAGGGAGCGGCGAATAAAGCCCCAGGTCCAGACGGGTTCCCGCTGGAGTTTTACTGCACATTCCACGACATCATGGGCTCACGCTGGACTGCGATGTATGAAGAATTGATGAACCCTGACCTTCCCCTCCCACGCGAATTCGTAGAAGGCTTGCTTATCCCGCTTGCTTATCCCTGTCCCCAAGCCACCGGCGGGAGATCGGGGAGTTGGACATTATGGGCCGTTGACCATGTTAAACTGTGACTTCAAGATTTTTACCCGGATTCTTGCCGCTCGCCTTCGGCGCGTCATCCCTCAAGTTATCTCTCTGGATCAAACGTGCTTTGGTGGTGACAGCAACATTCAGACGGCACTCAGCGATTACCGTGACGTCATAGCCCTGGCCACGACCTGCCTTAGTGACAGTGGACTTCGACCACGCCTTTGATAGAGTGAGGCATGCCTTTCTAGGAAACGTACTCCGACGGATGGCCTTTCCCCACGGGTTTATACACTTCGTCTTGCGGCTCCTCCGAGGGGCCACGTCGCGAGTGTTGTTCAATGGCCGTGTGGCGGGCCCTATTGATGTCATGCGGTCTGTCCGTCAAGGCTGTCCGCTGTCGATGCTGCTTTTCGCTATCGCCCTTTAGCCACTGTTACACGGTTTGAGGAGCCGGCTGACAGGGATAACAATGAGGGAGAATGCTTCCATCTGTCGCGCCTATGCAGATGACGTGGTGTTCTTGGTTCTATCGGAGGATGAAGTGCGAGAGGCACTGGCATGGATCAACCAATAAGGAACTGCTTCTGGAAGCCGTGTGAACCTGACGAAATCTAGTGCCATGTCCGTCGGTAGGGGTCTTCCAGCAGAGAGTGTGGCTCCATTGCCATTAGTGGACAAGCTCAAATGTTTGGGGATCACCTTCACGCGTGATATACAGCGCACGATCTGATGTAACTGTAAACACCTGCTTCAAGCAATCCGCACGAACGTTCGTGGCAACCTCGTGAGGGCACTGGAGGTGTTACAAAGGGCGGATTTTGTTAACACTCATCTAGTCTCGCGACTACCCCATTTAGCACAGATTTTACCGATGCCAAAGGCAATGGCACAGACCTCAGGCGGCGTTCGGCTACTTTGTAAGCGCGGGTCTTATCTTCGAAGTCCGCTATGACACGCTGACACATCCTCCTCGAGATGGCGGCCTCGGCCTTGTCAACCTCCAAGCGAGAGGAGCTGCCCTTTATGTAAGTACGGTGGTTAAATCGTGGACCCGCCGCCGAACCGAATTATCGGGAAGCCTGATTGACGAACCCTTTCGAGTGGCACCCGTTGCAGTAGCCCATATTTCTCCCTCTCTCACACATGTCAGGACCTTTTTCATCGAATACCGTTATGTCCGTGCCGACTTGCCTAGTACCAGGAACCCTACGGCACGTGATGTTTACCGCCTAATGATGAGAAATTATACTCGGAATGTAGTGGAAAGCCGACATCCTATGATCGCACGGCCCGTGGTTTGGCGTTCTGCGCACCATATCCTCCTGGACACGAGCGCTCGTGCGACCTGGTGTCTGGTCGTTAATGGAAAATACATGATACAGCTTTGTCTACATGCCATAAAAATGACAGATTCGTCGCTGTGTCCTCGTTGTCACACGCTCGATACGGACGAACATCGACTGATGTGTGGATCTTCTACAGAGGTGTGGCAGCTGATACAGAAGATGCTTGCCTTTCTTCTACGTACGGCTCCCCATGCCATTACACCGAAATCTCTTCTGTTCCCATATGAGACATATTTGCCACGTACCGAGACCAATGCTGTGATCTGGATAAAAGGCCTCTCGATCTCTTATTTGTTCCGTGAAGGTGATAAGAGTGTTCTTGATTTTTGAACGCTCCTGCAAGATCGCTTTACTTTTCTCGTGCACCATCCGCGATACCGTCACTGCTATGCCAACTTTTTGGGTAGTGCCTTCTTTAATCCGCCCTGCAGCTGAGGTGTCCCAGGTATGAGAAGGTGATTTCAGTGCGATTGTGTAATACCAGGACTCGGTCCAATGTACCGGCAAAATGCAATATTCTTCGTGAAGACGTGCCTGGAACAGGCCTGACTGCCTTGGGATTCAGTGTGCGACTACTCACAAGTTGGCGGGACGCGGATGCCATTTTGTCTGTTCTGCCAGGAGGGCGTTCCTTTAATTACTATAATTCCCTTTTTATTTTGTTTTATTGATGGTAATTACACATCATTATTTTTCGCCTGATATCAAAAAAGTATGCTTATTTACACTTTCAACAAATATATTTTTTAATTTTATGCAGAAGGACGTCATTTATTTTAGAACACCAGAGAATTTTGATTTGCTTTGTAAAAAAAAAAAGTGGTTGAGACGACCACTTGCGGTAAGCGGAAAATCCTGGTTCGAGGCCCGGTCCCACATTAATTTTCATTTGTGACAAATAAATGACGTCAATACAGATTCGCAAAAAGCTAATCCATTTCATAACGCACCTTATATATTTTTTCATTCTTACGTAGAACAAACTAATTACTCATTTAATTATTCGATATGTTTTCAGAACTTTTGTGGACCGCAAACATTTGGCATTGCTTAGGTTTCATACAGCTGATGTAGAGAGTTAGTATGTCTCACTTTCGCTGGTCTCAGACTCTGAAAGAAAAGAAAGAAACGATGATTGTATTAAAATTAGATATACACTGTCTGTCATTCTGTGAAAAAAGACCTGTATTGAGCTGTATTGTATATCTGGCGAACATCTGTCTGTTAGGCTTTTAGAGCACTTTCACGGTTCTCTCAGAATAACTTAAGTGTATTGTTTCAGACTGGAGGTTACGAATCGAATTGTTTGTGAAAATTCATCATTGTTTGTAAAAATTCATATATGAGTCTGATAAATGTAGAAATGGCGAAGAGTTCATTGCTATCGGGATAAGCTGTGCAGTAAGTTGTATTTTCCGAACGTGTGCCTAGGAGCATCAAAATAAAAAACTGAGTAGCGTATTAATTTTTGTAGCAAATTGGAGGAATGTTTGTGGGTCAAATCGCACTATACACAATTTTTTTTCAAAGCTTCACTTTTTCAGAAGGTTCTGATACTTCCTTCTTAGTTTAGTATAAGTATATACTATTATATTCGATGTTAGATTAAATATAAGGACACTATATTTGAGGGATGAGTTTGTTCGATTGGCTTAATCGACAGGACACCCTGCACCAATTGCAATAAGATAGTCTGCCCTTTTTTTTAGATTTTGTATTCACATGTAGAGATTCTGCTACTGAATAAGAACAGTGATCAAGTAACAGTGACCTTAGAGTTTCATTAAAAAGTGAGAATGATGAGATAATGTTTATCCTACACGGAGAATTAATGTAAACTTGTATCGCGCTATTTGTAATGGAAATTATATAAGCCAATGTCCTCATTGAGCGGGACGTGGTGCTTTCCTTTTTGCCTTATAACATTTTCACCGACTTTGAAGTTTTTATTTATATCTAGTACAGACAGAGCAAGATGACTAGCATACGGACAAGGCATGAAAGTACGTTTTAATAGAGCCACTATAGCAATCTCACGCGCGCTCTATTCGTAAAGAGTGTGATTTGCGAGCCAGGTACAGCCGGCAATTGCCGCTGGAACTCTTTGCGATCGCGTATACCACGTTGTGGCTCACGTACCGTGTGCACGAGTCGCATCGTTTCTGAGCATTCAGCAGCACATTGAACTCAACGTTCTCGTTGGACAGCACGGTCCGTGTGCCGACGGCTAAGCACGGATTTGCAGGTCGAGCTGGAATTCCAAAACCACTCAGCCGTAACAGAAAAACGTCGTGCCGAAGCCATAAAACCTGCACAATGGACCAATGCAAGACACTTATTTGGTCGGATCAGTCTACTTTCACACTGTTTCCAACTTCTCGCTGATTCTGATTCACTTCCGAAGAATGAAACACGGCGGGGGTTCGGCGATGACTTGAGCAAGCCTATCGTGGTATTTCATTTGTACCACGATTACTCTGCAAATTCGCATTACTGTCAAGGATTATGTGACCATTTGGAGTGGTGACGTCCATTCCATGGTACAATGTTTGTTCCCCAATGGTAATGCTGTGTTCCAAGAGGAAAGGGTCCTGTTCACACAGCTCGCATCGTCCGGGAATGGTTTTGTGAGCACGAGGAGAAATTGTCGAAACTCCCCTGGCCAGATGTCAATATTGTTGAACATTTGTGGCCTACTTCGGAGAGAAAGGTGAGTATCCAGATACACCTCCAACATCTTAGCTGCACTTACCACTATTTTGTAGGAAGACTAGTGTAAGATTTCTTTGAAAACCATACAGGACCTGTTTGTATCCATTCGCAGACGAGAAGATGTTTTGAATACTAACGGGTTTTCTATTCAGTCTCAAGCAAGGAACTGTATTGTTTTGGAGTTGCGACCAGAAAGTAAAGCGTTCACTTTGTCGTCCGAAGCCACGTTCTTCTCGTGAACCGTATTGAAGGAAACAGAAAACAATACTCATAAAGGGAAGTTGGTTTTATTTTCAGATTCGTGTTCAATACAAGACAAAAATAATACACTCTTCAACCTATATCGTGAGCTGTATGATGGTACCGAAAATTATTTCTTCGTGTAGAGACATACTTACCCAGTGGCAGAATTTAGTGTGACAGAGAAAAAAATTAAGATTAAAAAGTCATATTTACACACCACGAAAGTGATGTAAGTCATTTAGTCATGTATTTCAAGGCCATAACTTGTATCAATGAAGAACGTAGACTTCAAGAACAATCAGACCATGAACCCAAAAGTAATAAAGCGTAAATATTATTCCCACAGTGAGCTACTATCGTTGTTTTTTAAAGGAAGAAGCATTGGTTAAATGAAACTATGAGATGTGCAACCTAGGAGATCTTTTATCTGAAACTATTTATCATTAGTTTTAAGATGCTTTAACAGCACAAAACTGTTCAGACTCCAACGAACATACTCATAAAGTTTAATACTGGACATATTTTTATTTTTAAAGCTTATCCAGTACTTTGAAGATTGTGTCTCTAAATTCAGCATTTCTAACACTGATTTATTTCATTAATAATGAAGTTTATGTTGAAAAATAATGTAAAATGTTTTTCAGTTTATGTATTTTCAAGTTATTTGTGATATGTAGAGGACGTATTGAACTAAGAGCTGACAGAGCATAACATTGTTTGTCAAACGATTCCCAGTAAAATCTTGTTTTTTTTAGATTTAGCCACATGTGGTGTAGGTCGCCTTGGCACTTCAAATGGTTCAAATGGCTCTGAGCACTATGGGACTCAACTGCTGTGGTCGTAAGTCCCCTAGAACTTAGAACTACTTAAACCTAACCAACCTAAGGACAGCACACAACACCCAGCCATCACGGCCTTGGCACTAATCCCATCGATTATTTCACTCTTCTTTAACTTCCTCTGCTTTCATTGGGAGTTGCCGGTGACTGTACTTAGGGTACTAACGCCTGTAAAACTGCCACATGAATTACGTAAGTGTCAGAGTTATTGCGTCAGCTCTGCGTGGTACCGAAAAGAGCGCTTATTTCTTCTTGTAGTTAACTGCTAATATTTAGCAGCAGTTCAGCTGACAGTCGGCAGTAACACTCTAGAAATAAGACTGCAAATGTTTATAACCGGAAAATACGTTCCTTTCCACAAACTGTAAACACAATACGGTCAGAAAAATATTTAAACTTATGGTTCTTGATTCTCTACATAAACACGAAAAAACTCCGTTAGCCATAAAAACTGCACGTGAATTTAAACTATCTTTTTCAACTGTCACAAGCATTAATAAATGGAACCCCATGTCCATTTACCTCTTTGATACTCAGGTTTATCCTCTAAGTTTTTGCGACACTTCAGTAGCATTCGGCTGTTCATTTTAATTTTGCGTTCAGACTCTTCGTTTAAATATTCAAACTGAAATTCTGCAGTCAGTGTTGGGCTTAGGCCTACTAGATCCACATAATGTTGGCTTCAGTGATCTCCCTAACAGATTTCAATTTGTATAACAGACTGAGCTTCAAACATGGACACTGGACTTTCAAGTTTCCTTATTTTTCGGCTATTTTAATGATTTACTATTTTTTAATTTGGCAGTCTAATTGTTACCACCAGATATTTAGATATGATGCCGGCTCATCACTATTTATTCGAATAATAATTATTTCGTATTGCAGCTTTCTTCGCAAATGTCAGGTATCGCCAGACAGTCGCATGGAAACGTGAAAGTATATTATAATCACATAAAACTGCCCGCTAGCTTTGTTGATTTTTTGCCTCTACGGGAAATACGTTTTAATTAGTTCGCGTTGCTTCAGCGCTATAATCAGCCGGCACTCGTTTCTTACTTTCTCCTAAACCGCACTTTGTGTGTTTGCTTACTACATGTCCTTAACTCATTATCACGCTACATGTTAAATTGCCCATGGTGTCGCAAAGGGTGATCTGGCTCTTCCAGGCGACGAAACCCGTTTGTAATTGCAGTGCGGACCTCTCCAACAATGTTTGCTACAGACCGCTCGAATCACTCCAGGCTGGAGCAGGAACTGAGGCACGGAATTTCTATTCGAGCTACTCAGATTCCCGTCCGGTCACTGAAATTTACACTTCTCACTCTTCCCCGAAATAGATTGATGCGAATGCCAGTGCTTGTGCCTTTGCCCCGCATCGACGAAGGGTCGGCATGATTATTTACGGACTTGCACAGTACATGGCGTTCCCCGGGTATGTACCGGGTAGTTATAAGAAAAGTGCAGCTATTAACGGAGGTTCAGTGTGGGCTGGAATCCCCGTACGGCAGACAAACTTGGTAGATATGCTCATGCGTTAATGCGGAAGCGATTTACGCTATAAAAAAGTTTGTTCCAATTTTGGCCACAAGCTGCAAATCTAGCGCTGTGAATGCAACAAAGACGCACAGAAATGATTCCATATGTAATGACTTATTAACGGGACGTGGGCAGACAGAGTCAAACAAGACAGGAAGGCATACTATTGACTTTATTATTGACCGCCTCTTACAAAATTTGTTCAATATAAGCACTGTAGATGTCGACGAGATGCTAGATCCGTAAAACGACGTGATCAACAGTTGCTCGCAGCAGTACCGGTGGAACCTGAGCAACGTGTTCCTGTATACTAGCCACCAAACGTGTCCGTGGCAGGCGCACTCTTTTAGATATCCCAGGGGCCAAAGTCACATGGATTCAGACCAGGTGATCTTGCAGGCTATCTATCTGGAAAACCTCTGGAGACAACGCTTTCGTTGAAGGTTGCATTTAGCAGATATTTCTCTCTGCGAGCGACATGAGGTGTTGCCCTAACTTCCACGAGAACAGCTGTTTCCACACTTGTTCTCTTCCAATGCAGGAATCGCATCCTGCGCAAAAAGGTCTCGATGAAGTGCAGACGTATCGGTACACCTGACAGGCCCTCAGTGTTTATTCTCTTCAAAGAAGAACGGACGGACATAGGTCCATTTGAATCCGCACCACACAGTCACATACAGCGAGTGCAGGCACAACACGCAGTTTGACGGTACCCGAAATTCAGCAGTTCTGTGTATTCACTGCACGCTGCAATGTAAAATGAGCCTCGTCACTCCATAGAATATTGCACAACCACATGTCATCAACTTCGATCCTTGCCAGAAACCGAAGAGCAAATTCAGAACGTTGCTGTGGATCATGAGGTTTCAGTTGCTGTACCATCTGGATCTTGGATGTGTACTAGTGTAAAACACCTCTTCCACCTCCTCTCTCTCTGTCCACGTCTTCCACCTCTTCCACCCTCTCTCTCTGTCCATCTCCTCATCTTTCCTTTCTCTGTGCATATCCTCTCCCGCCTGTCTGTCCATCTCCACATCTTCCCTTTCTCTGTCCATCTGCTCCTCCCTCTGCTTATCTCTTCCTTCCACTGTCTCTGTCCAACTCCTCCTCTTTCCTTTTGCTGTCCACCTCGTCTTTCCTTCCCTGTCCATCTCCTGCTCTCCCTGTATCTGCCCATTCCCCCACCCTTCTCCCTCTGTCCAGTTCCTCTTCCCCCGGCCCCCTATCTTTGCCCGTCTCCTCCTTTCCCCTCGCTGTCTGTCCACCTCCTCCCTCCCCTTTCTTTCACCACGTAATACCCTCACCCCAGTAAAAAGCTGATGGTTCTTACCCCACAGTATTTCTGTTCAGATTATAGCTAATATGTGTACTAAATTTGGTTGAAATTGTTTGAAGGGTTTAGGATGAGCTTTTTACCCGTGGCTTTGCCCACATATGCACATTTCAAAAATGTTCACATATATTTAACATATTTGACGCGGGTTATGCGGACATTTCACCTATATCTCAAGCGAATTTCGCCCTGCAGTTTCATTTTGACGCAGATCATTATTTACGCCGTTGTATCTCCTGAACTGTGTATCGTAAAATAACATAATTTTGCAGGTACATTCAGTTGTGTATGGGCTTACCGTCTGTGAAGCTTTTTGTGAACAGAGGTAGTAGTGAAGAAGTAATAAATTTTCTTGTCTTTACCACCTACGATGGTTCGTGTAGAGCGTTAAGTATATACCACTTATGTAGACTACGTATGAGGAAGTAGTTCCTAAAGGTTCGTGAGTAGAGCGGTATGGTCAGAGTTTTCTATAGGATATGAAGTGGTGGTTGAGCTGGGTATGAGAAACCGGATCGGGAAGTGAAATAAACTACTCAGGGTGCTGTACTGACTACTATATGGACGACCAACGAACAGATAACGACGATCTCTGGGCACTTGTGCGGAGTACATGTCTGATGTCAGAGCTTATTTGTTATCTTACGGGCTTCCTCCTTGTCATTCAGTGAGCCTCTTGTGATGGCTGGTAGATGATTAGCGTCTAACGGCTCGGCATTGTGAGCGCTGTCCCTTACACGGCAGCGTGCGTCGCCATTTCCGGATGCTCTGCTAAACACTAACGCTACCGCAACACTAAGAACTCTGCTTACTCGCGACACTCAGAGCCTAGAATTCGGACTAAGAACACAATGACGTAATCCAACTAGCCTCTTACGTTAACCATACGTGACTTACTAACGTTTCGGATTGTATCGGTGGCTCTGAGGAGACTGGGGTACCATCGAATGTCGTTTTCAACATTTGTACTTACAAGGTGGCCATAATGAGAATTCCTGTTTCAAAACGCTCTGAGAAGAGAACTACAACTCGGAATGACGTCAAATTTGGACAGCATATTATTGACGCAGGGAGAAACGTAGTGGAAGAAAAAATGTAACGCAATTTTTACAAATAGATAGTGCTGAAAGCGTCTTAACGTAATGACAGATCAGTCGCAGTACGACGGCTACGGCTTGAGTTTCCCACCATTCGTACAGTTAAATGTGCATGACTGCACAGATTCGGCAGTCAACAGTTGTGGCGCTCTTAGTTAGACAACCCCATCTACCACGGCGAGTTCCTACCACATCGGATGGGAAAAAATATGTTTATAATTGTCCTGAGGCCAGAAACTGCATAAAAAGCGAAGTGATTTTGGGCTCTAGTTGTCGTGAGATCGGCGCAAGGCCTGATCAATATGCTGTCCATCGATTTCTACCACATTCTGAAATCGAGAAACAGTATGTTCCACAACAGATCGGAGTGTCTCGGTGGTCACGTTCAGAATGCGTTGCTCAATGCGTGCCTTCAGTTCAGCTACGTTCGTAATTGGAGCACTGAACACAACAACTTTCAGATAACCGCTATAGCCAGAAGTCACACGGATTAAGTTCAGATGATCTGGACTGCTACGTTGTAGGGAAATGACGGCTGATAATTCTAGTAATTCCGAAATGTCTTGCAGCAACAGCTTCACTGGCTGCGCATCGTGCAAAAGAGCGCGACCTCGCATAAAAATTATCTTATCCACACATCCGCGCTGTTGAAGGATTGGAATGACATTGGTGGGCAAAAGACTGACAGCGTTTACTACTGATAGTATGGGTAACAACACCCGCAGGAGTCATCTTCTCTAAAAAATGCATCCATACGATAATCGGTGCCGTCAACCCGCACCACACAGACACCTTTGCAGAATGAAGTGGATTCCGGTTGATGTGCGTGAGTATTTTCCGTTGCCCTTATTCTGAACTTCTGATTATCGATATGTCCCTTGAGATGGAAATGGGTTTCGTCTGTCCAAAGAATGTTCCATTGCCATTCATTGTCCACTCCCATGCGAGCAAGAAATTCCAGAGCCAATGTTTGTGTTTGTGGTAGGTCAGCAGGAATCAACCCCTGAACGTAGGTGATTTAGTATGGGTGGCAATGCTGGATGCTTCGTAGGATTTTATGCATCCTGCTTGCTGGCATGTCCAACATTCACGGAATTCCCAAGCACTGCATGTTTGCACACCACCCATTGACCCCTACTGCAATGCTCCGGGCATTCGACATACGTCGGATCAATTGCTTTCCTCCCTCTGCCACACTGCACCTCAAAAAAACCTGTGTTTTCGAATTTTATTATCATTTTTCCACATCCGAAGTAGACATCGGACCATTCCTTTTTTTCATACTCTTGAGTGTCCGCACCTTCTGCTGGGTTACTGGCGCAGAGTCACCGTTCTTGTAGAAGAACATCAACAGCAGCGCGCCATCTTTTGTAGAGACAGTCATTTTTGGTGTCTCGGACGCAAACCAAGGAACAGCCGTATGCCCCGCTTCTGTTCACCTACATCTACATGGATACTCTGCAAACCACATTTAAGTGACCGGCAGAAGGTTCATCGAACCACCTTCATAATTGTCTATTATTCCAATCTCACATAGCACGCGGAAAGAACGAACTCCTTTATCTTTCCGTGTGAGCTCTGATTTTCCTTATTTTGCCATGATGGTCGTTTCTCCCTATGTAGGTCGGCGTCAGCAAAATATTTTTGCATTCAGAAGAGAATGGTGGTGATTGGAATTTCGTGAGAAGATTCCTCAGCAACGAAAATGCCTATGTTTTAGTTATATCCGTCCCAAATCCTGTATCCTTTCAATGACACTCTCACCCCTATTTCGCGATAATACAAAACGTGCTGCTCTTCTTTGAACTTTCTCGATGCACTCCGTCAATCCTGTCTGGTAAGGATCCCACACGGCGCGGCAGTTTTCTAAAACAGGACCGACAAGCGTAGTGTAGATAGTCTCTTTAATAGATCTGTTACATTTTCGAACTGTCCTGCCAATAAAAGTCAGTCTGTGGTTAGTCTTCCCCACAACATTTTCTATGCGTTCCTTCTAGTTGACGTTGTTCGTAATTGTAATTCCTAGGTACTCAGTTGAATTTACGGCCTCTAGATTTACCTGATTAGTGGTGTAACCGAAGTTTAACTGATTCCTTTTAGCACTCATGTGGATGACTTCACACTTTTCGTTATTTAGGGTCAATTGCCAATTTTCACACCAGGCAGATATTTTTTTCTAAATATTTTTGCAATTTGTTTTGATCTTCTGATGACTTTATTAGTTGATAAACGACAGCGTCATCTGCAAACAACCTAAGAAGGCTGCTGAGATTGTCTCCCAAATGGTTTATGTAGATAAGGAACAGAAAAGGGCCTATAACATTACCTTGGGGAACAATTTGAAATCCCTTGCCAATAGCACTCAACACTTCATGCGAGTAAAGAACTAGTTGTTTTTCACAAGAACGATGTTTACTAAATCCGTGTTGACTGTGTGCCAATAGACCGTTTTCTTCGAGGTAATTCATAATGTTCGAACTCAATATATGTTCTAAAATCCTGCTGCATATCGACGTTAATGATATGGGCCTGTAATTTAGTGGATTACTCCTACTACCTTTCTTGAATATTGGTGTGACCTGTGCAACTTTCCAGTCTTTGGGTACGGATCTTTCGTCCAGCGACCAGTTGTATATGATTGTTAAGTATGGAGCTATTCAATCAGCATACTCTAAAAGGAACCTAATCGGTATACAGTCCGGACCAGAGGACTTGCTTTTATTAAGTGATTTGAGTTGCTTCACTACTCCGACGATATCTACTCGTACGTTACTCATGTTGGCAGCTGTTCTTGATTCGAATATTGGTATATTTGCTTCGTCTTCTATGGTGAAGGAATTGCGGAAGGCTGTGTTTAGTAACTCTGCTTCGGCAGCACTGTCTTCGATAGTATCTCCATTGGTATCGCGCAGAGAAAGCATTGATTGTGTCTCGCCGCTAGCATACTTCACATACGACCAGAATCTCTTTGTATTTTCTGCCAGGTTTCGAGACGAAGTTTCGTTGTTGAAACTGTTATAAGCATCTCGCATTGAAGACCGCGCTAAATTTCGAGCTTTTATAAAAGATCGCGTATCTTAGAAATTTTGCGTCTGTTTAAATTTTTTTTTCGTTGTTTCTGCAACAGTGTTCTGACCCGTTTTGTGTACCAAGGAGGATCAGCTCCGTCGTTTGTTAATTTATTTGGTATAAATGTCTCAATTGCTGCGGATACTATTTCTTTGAATTCAAGCCACATCTGGTCTACGCTTACATTGTTAATTTGGAAGGAGTGGAGATTCTCTCTCAGGAAGGCGTAAAGTGGATTTTTATCTGTTTTTGTGAATAGGTACATTTATCGTTTATTTTTTGTGGATTTGGGGGCTACAATATTCAGTCTCACTATGACATCACTGTGTTCACTAATCTCTCTATCCGTTTTGATGCTCGTTATTAACTCAGGATTATTTGTTGCTAAGAGCTCAAGTGTGTTTTCACAACCGTTCACAATTCGCATGGGCTCATCAACTAACTGCTCGAAATAATTTCCAGAGAATGCGTTTAGGACAATTCGGATGATGTTTTATGCGTACCTCCGGAATTAAACATGCATTTTCGCCAACATATCGAGGCTTAATTAAAGGTAAATTAAAGTCAACACCAAATATAGTTGTATGAGTCGGGTACTTGTTTGAAATCATACTCAAATTTTCAATTGTATCATCTGAGTTGGGTGGTCGGTAAAAGGATCCAATTACTAATTTGTTGGTGTTATTCTGACGCTTACAGCGCCATCTGTTGTAAATTTTTTTCCATGACGTTTCCCCATGCATCAATAATATGCTGTTAGAATTTGACGTCATTCGGAGCAGTGGGGTTCTTTTACAGCGTTTTGAAACCGCAACTTTAATTTTGGACACCTGGAAACAAGCTACTCGAAAATGGCGAAGCTCGTCGACTGCACAGATACTACTGTCTTGAGAATCTATGGGAAGTGATTGATGGCGAGCGTTGACACAAGTAGGCGATTTAGTATTGAACGTCCACGTCTCATTACACAACGTGTAGGTCGGACGCTTGGACGTTCTGTAGCGTGGGATAGAATCGTACTACAATGGCTTGAGAAACTTAATACTGAACTCAGATTGATGTCTTGGTCACGAAATTCGTCTGATTTATAGCCTATGAAAAACATGTGAGACGTTAGCGGAAACGAGCTCCGCGCCGACGAAACACCGGCCGGTAATTTACGGGAAATGAGTAGACACCTGGTGCCCAAAACCTAGCAACGACTTTTGGAATTGATGCCACATAGAACTGCTGCTGCATTGCGTTCCAAATGTGGACCAGCACGCTGTTAGGCAATTGGTCAAATTTTTCTGACCCCTCAGCATTTTCATCTACGTCAATTTCATATAACCCTCAGATTTTACCGTGCATACTTTGGTCGATTTTCTCATTCTGGTCACAGAAATAAACGGAGCACACTACAGTTTTTGCTAATATAATGCTTTAGGCGTTCTTGAACGCAGTCTCCTGTATGGAGCGATTCTAGTTTTAGGTTTTCTGTAGTTTCGTAGTTTGATTGGTTCCTTTGAACGTGGACACAGGTGATTTCCTTCTTCATCCGTGACCAATTTGAGCTTGTACTCAGCCTGTAATGCAATATTTCACGATGAGTTCCCATAGAGATTCAAAGATATTGCACGAGTGAGGACTGATTTCGACTTATATGTCAGACTTTTCTTGCTTTTGACAGCCGATGTTCCTCATTACTTCCAATCTGAGCTGATAGACGTACATTGCAACGACCTGTCAAGAATTTACATAACTTTTATAAAATATTACCCAAGAGCAATATCCTCGACTGCGCAGAGAAGCCGCTAAAGTTATTCCAATGTTTGGCTCAACAGATGGGTGCGAGCGTTTTCTTTTTTCTTCTATTATGAAAGTAAAGTTCCACCATCATTCAAGTTTAACAGATTTTAATCTGCGTAACTCCATGCGCCTGACTATCACAAATCATAGTTAGAATATATTACATATTCTTAAATCGAAAAGTGTATAAACTTATTGTTTTGGCAGCAAAATTGAAAAGTTGAAATCCAGAGTGATAAAATCATCCTTGTTGAAACATGTTGATGAGCCAAAACATGATGAGCACCTGCTTAACAGGCTATTTGTCCGTCTTTGGAACGAAACACATCACTGATTCTCCATATCAGGGATGCGACAGTTTGTAGTAGGTTTGTGGTCTGCCCACAGATCACGTAATTCGAGTAAATAATGGCACGCTGATTTGTCTACGCGATGATACCCCCGATAGCCAGCCAGATGGATTTACATCAGGCGAATTTGGTCGCCGAGGCATCAACGATATAATGCTCCTCAAACCACGGAAGCACGATTCTGTCTCCGAGACAGGGACAATTATACTTGAAACTTCATTTAAATTAGTGTGTCTACACTCAAATTACAGAATGACAGAGAAGATTAAACTTCTACGTTATTTGATTCTGAAATCGCTGAGTAAAACTGAACTGAGCCTACTTTCTCTTTACTTTTTCTTATCGTGCCAACACTCACCAAAAATATTCTAGCGCAACGCAATCTGCCTCCTCGAAAAAATTACAACCTGACTTCAAATAATTAATTCAAAAGAATGGCCCTGACTAAAAAAAAATCTTAATAACCTATATATTTGATTGAGCACTTACCTCACAAAAATCTTCATTACGCGAACTACCGCAAAACAGCGAGCGTCAGTACTGCTAGCTAAATAAAAGATTCTAACTACTAAAGCCACTAACTACTAATAGGCATGTGGTTAGAAAGGGAAGATTTTGTTGCAAACCTAATAATGTATTTTTTACCTTAATAATGTGACATCCAGTTCAAACACGAATATAAATCGTCATTGACATCTAGTATAAAGGTATATAATCATGAATAATATTCAATCTCCAAGTCGAACATGTACAGATCGTTAGCCTACGCTAACACTTCAGACCTCTACCCTCCATCAATGCTAACTTCTCACATCTAACATCCATCACTGCTGGCTGTTCACCTCCAACTGCCCAACAGTACTTCCATCACTGCTGGCGACTAACTTCCAACTGCAGAACACTACTGGCGTTTAACTTCCAACAACGAGTCCAACCAGGCACAGTTTCTTACAAAGAAAGCGCAGTCAGAGATGCAACACAAAGCGCTACACAGCGCTGGCAACACAGAAGCCGCCCACTTACATACTGCTGAAAGATGACATCACCGTAGGGGAAGATATCAGGCATGAAGGGATGCAGGTGGTTCGCAGCTGTCATCGCGTCTTCGAATATTACCATAGAGCCCATGCAAGTGCAGAGGAATGTCACCCAAAGCATAATACTGCTCCCAGCAGCCTGTGCCCAAGGTGCGCTGCCCTGCACATTGAAGATAGCGTTTATGGAGACGACCATCGATCTAGTGTAGAAAAAATGTAATTCACCCGAAGAGCAGACAAGTTTCCATTGATCGACGGTCGAATACCGATGGCCCCGTGCCCACTGCAATCGTATTGGACGATGTTGTTGTGTCAACTCGTGAACACCTAGGGGTTGTCTGCTGCGGAGCTCCTCAGTCAACAGTGACGACGGATGGTGTGCTCCGAAACACTTGAGCGTGCACCAGCATTGTGCTCTTTCGGCAGAGATGCCACAGATCACCATCTAACTTACTTTACAGAGCAGAAAAGCCTCCCAACATTGTATGAAGAGTCAGACGTCCAGCCATTTAGAGCTTAGTGGTAGTGTCACTGCCGTAGCTCTTTCTGTAGATGCTCAGGGCCGTAGTAAATGCACATTCGACCAGCTTCGCCGTTATCGAGATACTTGTTCACAGACTCTGCGTAATAATAATCTGCCCTTTGTCAAAGTCGCTTCTCTCAATGGATTTCTCCATTTGCAGCCTATGTGTTCACTAGGGTGATCCGCTGACAGTATTCGCTCCGCTTACATACTTCTGCTACCGCGTCACATGCCTGCAACGCCACTAGCCTGCACTGGACATAATGCTTTTGCTTTCCAGTGTGTCTTGCAATGTTCGCCGCTTACAAGTAGCCGCACTGTGTTTCAGTACACGTCTTCCGAAGTTTCGCACCGGTGCAGGCTTCAGCATATAACTCGTCTCATTCACACATCTGCTCGGATTGCACAACGTTGGGGGAAAACGGGGCGCTGAGTAGAGTTGGGTGGGAGCCCAAATGTTGACCAGGCGTGATCGAAACTAAAATATCGTGCGTGCATTGTTGACATGTATTAGATACTGGCGAAGCGAATGTAACTTCTGTCAACGAGAAACTGCAAATCATATCCACGCCACTTGTACTTGCACCTCAAAATAAAATTATTTCCTATACATGTACTGAGTCGAAGACTTGTGTCTTTCGCTGTAAATATGAAACCCTCTGATCACATAAACAGAATTTTCTTTTCAGAATCTGTCGGGTAAATCGTTGAGCTACGGAAGTTCACGGCTGCCTCTAAGCTTTGAATAGATAAAAGTGGTCAACCGCCAGCAAAGTCATTAAGGGGCGAACGAAGTGCCTCACTGGGTACGACAGTGGATGACAAGGGTTCCAACACACTTGGGCCATGCAGATTTAGATTTTGCTTGGATTTCCTAAATTTCTAAATGTAAGTGTGGGGAAGGTTCCCTTGGGAAGGACACCTTCGAATCCCTTTCCCAATCTGAATTTGTGCAAGGTTTCTAATGACTTCATCATCGACCATACGCTAAATCCTTCTTTCTATAGTATTAGGTAGGAGTAGCGTTTCAATACCCGTTCACCCATCCCCAATTTTTTTTCCTATGTCACTTCAGGTTCCTCCAAGAAGATCACGGTAGATTTCCCATGCAATACTCAGCCAAATAAGTTACTGTGGCGTCTCTAAACACTCCAATGTCGGTGGGGCGTTACCCTCCAACTTTCCCTCCTGCATCAGAAATGTTATAAACACACCACTCATCGTTTCACTCTAACATAGTCCCTAGCTGAGGGTGTGGTGTTTGCCACCATAGTAGCTCAGCGGATTCGGTAAGGGGATTGACCACGCTCTGTAACAAGACATCTCGAAGAAGCTCTCATCGTTGGAATTTGAAGGAAGTCATGCTACATCTGCACAGAGCCACTGACGAAATAACAACGCAATAACAGATCGAAACAAAATAGAAAAGTGGTTAGTGTCACTGCTTCTAGATCGTGGGGTCACAGGTTCGCTACCTAGCCACTCTTCTCCGCTCGGGAACTGGGTCATCATCTCATTTCATTGTAATATAATATCTGTTATCCTCCGTCGTTATGAAAGAGCATTCCATGACCACTTATCTTGAATAAAGTTGTGTTTACTTCATGTCATCAACGACAAATACTTTGAATTGCATATGATAATGTAATTAGATATTTTCCAGACGAAGTGAGCAACCAGGAAGCGTAAATCATGGAAATTACGGCAAGAAAGAACACTTTCCTTCCTCAATATGTAAGTAGCACCAGTTCTTTCAGTCCAGTCGCGGTATGGCTACAAAGGCACAAAGCCTTCGCTCCCAGTTGATTGCCTGGGTGTGGAGTAGACATATCTTAATCCAAAGACTGGAAAGTGCGCGACTAACTACCAAGTCTGTATGACATACGTGCATGTTCTAAGAGCACTTCCGTGAAGCGTAAAACATTCAAACCGCACGTGACTGGCAATCGCTATATCGAGGCCCGTTTCAGTAATTATTTATTGTGAGAAACGCACGTCTACTTATCCTGAGGTGACAAATGTCAGCCGGCCGGAGTGGCCGAGCGGTTCTAGGCGCAGTCGGCTCGCAGCCGTGCTAGCGTGCGGAGCTGCTCCGCGCGCCGTGTGACGCTCCGCTCTTGGCGGTGTTTACTTCCGCGTCGCGGTGTTTGTATCTATCGAGTCCAGTACTAACGTACACCATGGCGCACTCGTACCGCCGTGCAACGATCAAAGTAACGTTTCAAGCCGAACATCCACGACCCAGAGCTTTCGAAGTCGAACAGTTCATACGTGAGGATCTACGTTTGAACCCCCAGGACGTAATCGGCATACATTTTTCCATCACTGGAAGTGTTGTCTACATCAAGATGTCGACGGAGGAAATTTGCAATGACATAATTCACCGTCATGCCACCGGACTAAAATTTAAACACTCTGATGGACATATGGGTGCTGTGACAGTCGCCCATGCTGGATTCGGTCTCCGGACATTGCGGGTGTTTGAACTCCCGTTCGAGGTGCCTCAGGATGTGGTCATTGCCGCTTTCCAACCATATGGCACCGTCTTGGGTCACGTCGCGGAGAAGTGGCAAACATTTACGACCTACCCCGTATTAAATGGCGTCAGGCAAATAAAAATTGAGCTGACGAAACATGTCCCATCGTACCTGCTGATTGGCGGTGTGAGGGCCATCGTCATGTATGATGGACAGCCACGAACGTGCGCAGGATGTGGCCAGGAGGGACATGTACGTTCCGAATGCTTAAACCGCCGTTTAATACAGACGCCGTTACGTGAAGAGACTCAGGCTTCGACGGTCACGTCCTTACCCATCACCTACGCCAAGGTTGCACAGGACCCCGTCGTACCAATCTCGATTGCGCCAGCAGCATCGTCAACGCCACCCGCCGCAGCACAACGCGCCGAGGACACAAGCACGGCGTCACCTCCAGTGCTCGCTTCAGGACCGTCCGGTTTGCAGACCGAAACCGATGTTCCTGTTGGAACCATGGACGTCGACCTCGGTGTCGTGCCGACGTCTGCCTTTGTCCAGACGGGTTCGGCGTCAGACGACGGGCGACCACATTCTGATTCAGAAGGCCACATCAGAAAACAGCGGTCGCCTCGCAAACACAGGAAACGACGACGAACGCCTTCCGATGACGCCCTTTCTCAGACGGCCCCACGAGATGTCGACCTGATGTCTGACGGTGATCTCCCACATTGCGTCCAGTCACGCGATGTGGCAGCAACAGGAGCCCCTCCGGTGACGCCTACTCTCCCAGCCAGGGACGTGTCCTCGCCGTTGTCAACGAATGATGACGGCGGTCCCCCTGCCACTCATGTTGCGGAATCCACAACACCCGTTCCGGAAGTACGTGACCTTCACATGTCCACGTCGTCAGCTTCCTGGGCCGATGACGTTGAAGAAGAAGCGGAACAGCCTGCCAGCGTGTCTGCACAGGAGTCCACCTCGGCGACACTGGGGCTGGCGCCCCGCCAGTAATTATCACCACTGCGGGACCACCGGCGGGTCTCCACCTGCCGGCTACTTCTACCGCACGTTCTGCACATACTGAGGATGGCCGCACGCAGCAATATCGTATCGCCACGATGAATCTCGCCACCATTCGTGCCCCACATAAACTGGCTATGTTCAGAGACACTCTTTACTCTGCGGATGTGGATATAGCACTCTTACAAGAGGTGTTTGTGGCAGACTTCCTAGTTCCCACCGGATACAACGCCCATGTTTCCCCCGCATCCGATACCGGTAGCGGCGTCGCCATCCTGCTACGCGACGGACTCCCTGCAGAGGACGTCATCTACCTCCCCACTGCGCGAGGTATGGCCCTCACACTGTTCGGCGTGCGTATTATTAATATCTACGCTCCGTCCGGCACTGGCCGCCGTCATGACCGACAAACTTTTTTTGCCGAAAGCGTCACACCCCTCTTCACCGGTCCGCAGGACGATTTGGTACTCGGTGGGGATTTTAACTCGACACAAGAGCCCGCGGACCAACTCCCGCGACATTCCCCTTGTGCATCTCTCTCAGTGGTCATCGACCGTCTCCGACTTGTTGACACATGGAAGAAGCTCCACGGAATTCAACCGGGCTATACATTCTACACCTCTCACTCGTCAAGCCGCATAGATCGCATCTACGTTACCCGCTCCCTTGCTGATGGCACACGTCATGCGGAAGTCTGGCCCTTGGCCTTTTCAGACCATTATGCATACCTCTGTGACGTCACTCTCGCCCGACAGCAAGTGTGGCATAGTCGTGGTCTGTGGAAACTCAATGTCGCTCACCTGACCTCCTCAGACTGTCGCCGTATGGTCGAAGAAGCGTGGGCACGCTGCCACCATCGTCGAGAAGCCTATGACTCCACCTTATCATGGTGGCTCTCCTGTGCAAAGCCGACCCTGAGGAAGACTCTGATGAGTTTTGGAAAGGAATTAAAGGCGTGGCAAACTAATACCCTGCACTTCTACTACACCATTCTACGTGACTGTGCGGCGATGCCTTTCTCGCCAGCCCGGCAGTCGATGGTCCATCGCACGAAGGCGCAGATCTCCTTGATCATGCGGCGTAACTTGGAAGGCACTGTAGTCCGTTCTCGAGCTTCCAATCGAATCCCTCAAGAACGTCCGTCGATGTACCACCTCCTTCAGGAAAGACAACGACGACGACGAGCTCTGATCCAAGTCCTCACTGATGTGGAAGGGCGCCGGCACGACACCCAACAAAGCATCGGTCGTGCTCTCCATGCTCATTTTGCCGGGCTATACGCAGCCGTACCGCATTCTGCAGCACTGATCACAGAAGTCGCTCAGCTCACTACGAACACTCTTCCGGAGGATGCTGTGCATGACCTCCAAGACGACGTAACCACAGATGAAGTGGTAGATGCTATCAAGGCGGGTTCCGATAACAGGTCTCCTGGACCTGACGGTATACCCATCGAATTTTATAAAAGTTTTCAGTATTTGTTGGCTTCCACGTGGACGGCAATCGCACAAGAGCTGATGTCACCGAGGACAGTGGTCCCGAGCGCCTTTCTAGAAGGAATTATTATCCCCGTACATAAACCGCGCGGGTTATCAAGGGTCCAGGACTATCGACCAATTACTTTGCTCAACAGCGACATGAAAATCTTCACACGGCTACTGGCATCGCGACTGAAGAAGGTCGCACGTTACGTCACATCCTGCGACCAGACTTCCCTAGGAGGCGACAACAACATCCGTACGGCCCTTTGCCGTTACAGAGACATGATAGCATTAGCGCATCATCAGCGTCTCCCTGGCGCCTTGGCTTCACTGGACTTTAGCCAGGCTTTCGACCGTGTTGACCACTTCTATTTACGGACAGTTCTTCAGCATATGGGTTTTCCTGGCGGTTTTGTAACAGTGGTTATGCGCCTGTTGAGTCGTGCAACCTCTAAAATCATGTACAATGGTCGTCTTACACCGTCCCTGGTCATCGCACGATCTGTACGGCAAGGTTGCCCTCTTTCCACGATTTTGTATGCTTTCGCCTTGGAACCCCTGCTCCAGGGCATGCGCCAACGTTTGGAAGGCATGGCTGTGCAAGGCCACCGTTTTTGTTGTACAGCCTACGCAGACGACATAGTACTATATTTGCGCAGTGAAGATGAAGTACGAGCAGCACTGACATGGGTGGCGACTTACGGCGAAGCGTCGGGGAGCTGCCTCAACGTGTCAAAATCCAAGGTCCTGCTCATTGGTGAGGGCTTGCCGGAGAGATGCGCTGCCCCCCTTAGTGTCGCCGCCACCATACGGTGTCTTGGACTTGATTTCACAGCAGACCTGCGCCGATCAGCGGCTATCAATGGTAGACGCTTGCTACAGACAATCAGAGCAAATCTCGCAGATCACCGGCTACGAGCTCTCGACGTTATCCAACGCGCGCAATACGTGAACATGTATCATGCTTCCCGTATACCACACGTGGCTCAAGTACTACCAGTTCCAAATCTCCTGGCGCGACGACTGTTGATGGCTTTCGGCTCCTTCGTCAGCTCGGGGATGTTATTCAAGGTGCAGTATGAATCCCTTGCACTGCCACGAGATCGTGGCGGGGTGGGACTCATCCACGTGCCGACTCGTGTCAAGGCACTATACGTCAGCTCCCAACTCAAACTTTGGCATCGTTGCCCGCAGAGCCTTACTAGCCTCCTGCTTCACAACTTTGCACCGGCCTCCTTGTCCGCCCCAGTATTGATATCGACCATTCCAACCCCCTTTTATTACATCCAACGATTTTTCCTGGAGTTCAGTTATATCTACCGGTCCTTACCACTTCCACGTTTGTACCTCACGAAAACAGTCTCCGAATTGTTACAACAGTGCCGCCCGTCCAACCCCATCGAACGTAAGTATCCACAGTACGTGTGGCGTCACATATGGAAGGCGATCCATGCGCGTTTTCTCGAATCAGACGTTCAATCAGCGTGGTACATCACCGTGAATGGCAAACAAGTTAACCGAGATCGTCTGCACCGCATCCATCTCGCCGATTCATCCGTCTGCACCCACTGTGGCGTGGATGACACGGATGTCCACCGGTTCCACTGTGGCACAGCGCTAGACGTCTGGACACTTGCGCGGCGAATTTTGGCGTTTCTTACTCGCCAGACATCGGCTCAGATCGACGTCCACATGCTTTTGTACCCCGATAAGACTTTCTACCCCTCCGCCAAAACTAACTCTGTGAATTGGATCTGTGGCCACACGATCCGCTATCTTTTTACTTCAGGCGACAAGTCTACGATAGGATATTGGACTTATCTCAACGAACGTCACTGCGTCCTGATACGCAACCCACGCTACAAACAATATTTTTCTAATTTCTTACGGAGCACTTTCGATGACCCACCTAGTAGCTGGAACGTCCAAGCCCTGAGAAGCTGAAAACTGTATAAAACGAACCGAACTGAATAGATCTGCTACCCAGAACTCACGCCTACGCCATGAGAAGACACGTTTGGACGAGCTGGCATGCTGTAGGCGGATACACTTCAGGAGCTCCTGTAAGAACTAGACTTTAACTACAAGTCGCATGACGACTTAAAAAGCTTTTCCTTATTTCTTCCTCATAGTTTGTTATTCAAGGAAAAAGAAATTTGATTTTGGCTTTGAAAAAAAAAATTTTTTTTGTTCCAAAGGATTGCTTCTTCGCCAACAAGACGAAGGACACTCATTTTTGTTTACTGGAAGGAGAAACCAGTATAATCGGAGTCTTTTTTTTTTTTTTTTTTTTAAAAAAAAAAAAAAAAAAAAAAAAAAAAAAGGCGCTACAGTCTGGAACCGCGCGACCACTGCGGTCGCAGGTTCGAATCCTGCCTCGGGCATGTGTGTTTTTGATGTCCTTAGTGTCCTTAGGTTAGTTAGGTTTAAGTAGTTCTAAGTCCTAGGGGACTGATGACCACAGCAGTTAAGTCCCATAGTGCTCAGAGCCATTTTTGACAAATGTCATGGAATATGTGTACGATTTCAGATGGCGGTAGTATTGCGTACACAAGGTACAAAAGGACACTGCAGTGGCGGAGCTAGCTGATACATGTGAAAAGGTTTTCGACGTGATTATGGCCGCCCAATGGAAATTAACAGACTTTGAACGCGGAATGGTAGTTGGAAATAGAAGCGCAGAACATTCGATTTCGGAAATCGTTAAGGAATTCAATACTCCGAGATCCACAGTATCAAAAGTACCAAATTTTAGACATTACCTTTCATACGGACAAGGCAGTGACCGACGACCTTCACTTAACGAGCGAGACGAGTGGCGTTAGAGTGGAGTTGTCAGTGCTAACAGTCAAGCAACACTGCGTGAAAAACCACAGAAATCAATTTGTGACGTACGACGAACGTATCCGTTAGAACAGCGCGGCGAAAATTTGGCCTTAATGGGCTACTGCAGCTGACGACCGACGCGAGAGCCTTTGCTAAAAGCACGATATCGCCTACAGCAACTCTCCTATCCTCGTGACCATATCGGTTGGACCCCAGGAGACTGGAAAACCGTAGCCTGATCAGATGAGCCCCGATTTTAGTTGTTATGAGCCGATGATACGGCCCGAGTGTGCCGCAGACCCCACGCAGCCATGGACCCAAGTTGTCAACAAGGCACTGTGCAAGTTGGTGGTGGCTCCGTAATGGTGTGAGCTGCGTTCACGTGGAACGTACTGGGACCTCTGGATGTTCGGCTGCTTTGAGACCATTTGCAGCCATTCATGCACGTCATGTTCCCAAACAATGATGGAATTTTTATGGATTAGAATGCACCATGTCAATGGTTCAAATGGCTCTGAGCACTATGGGACTCAACTGCTGAGGTCATTAGTCCCCTAGAACTTAGAACTACTTAAACCTAACTAACCTAAGGACATCACAAACATCCATGCCCGAGGCAGGATTCGAACCTGCGACCGTAGAGGTCTTGCGGTTCCAGACTGCAGCGCCTTTAACCGCACGGCCACTTCGGCCGGCACCATGTCACTGGGCCACAATTGTTCGTGATTGGTTTGAAGAACATTCTGGACAGTTCGAGCGAATGATTTGGCCACCCAGATCGCCCAACATGTATCCCATGGAACATTTATGGGACATAATCGAGAGATCAGTTCATGCACGATGTCCAGCACCAGAAACACTTCCGCAATAGGGTATTTGACTTTTCTGGAAATTGTCTTAAATGATTAATTACGTCATTTTATGCTCCTCTTTCCTTTTTTCCTCTTGAATTTCAGTATTCTTATATAAAAACGAAAATGAAATTCAAATAATTTGAACGGCCGCTAAAACGCTCCATTCGAGTCATGTGATGCCTGTGACGTCACTGGATAGCTCCAGCCCCGGATCTACGGAATTTCCGAACCGGGGCACAAACTTGATAGTGACGCTCCACCTCCCACTCGAGCGTTTGAGATAGGACGTCAAAAGTTTAAAAAAATTGATTTTTCAAAAATATGTTCATTTTGTAGCGCACATCTTTCTGAAGAGTTTTATGCATAAAACACATATGTTCGAGGAAAGCCGGCCGGAGTGGCCGTGCGGTTCTGGGCGCTACAGTCTGGAACCGAACGACCGCTACGGTCGCAGGTTCGAATCCTGCCTCGGGCATGGATGTGTGTGATGTCCTTAGGTTAGTTAGGTTTAATTAGTTCTAAGTTCTAGGCGACTGATGACCTCAGAAGTTAAGTCGCATAGTGCTCAGAGCCATTTTTTTGTTCGAGGAAATATAAGACATGTTATTTGGTTTAAGTGTGCCAAACTGCTGTGCCACGTCCTTTCACACAGCATTCTTCCATACCAGGTCACTGTATTTTACTCTGTAGAATTCAAACGTGTATATTTTGTAATGGAAGTCGTCAATCCTATATTCAAGACAGTAGAAATTAAAATGTCCTATGGTGTCTCTCCTACTTCAGTCGGCCGGTTTGACATTCTACCCCCGTAAAAAGCTCAGGGTTAATACTGGGTGGCATTATCTGTGAACGGGAGAATAAGAACTCTTCAGAAAATTTGCACTCTTCATTTCCTATTAGCTCATAACTTTCTCTTCTGTGTGACAAAGTTAAATATAGGAAACAAAACCAGTGAAGACAAGAGACAAGCAAGACGGTCAAGTGCACAGGTTTAATCTGCCAGGAGGTTTCATATCAGCGCACACTCCGCTGCAGAGTGAAAATTTAATTCTGAAGATAGTACATATTTCTTCAGTTCTTAGGTCGCAGCATTTTTTCCCTTTAATCTCGCTACAGCTTTACACTTCGTGCTTTACTTTCTGTGAAAGAATCTATTACCTCATCAAAGTTCGTCAAACGTTTTGCTACATCAAAAATCAAAATGTCGTTGTCTGATACCGAAAAAGCTGTTATTGCGAACAGTACCCAAGAGTGGTGTGGTTTCTCGACCTGATTACGTCTATTTTGTCACCGTGTGCTAGCTAAAACGAAATAGGCCTTCCTAGTATTGCACAGTTGTAGCACACGCCAAATAAGCGTGACTGTTTTCGCACAAATTGTCATTTTTATCTACCTTATTAACAGAAATAGGGTGAGTCAATAACTGTTGCCACCTAGAATTACTCCGAAAGGGTGATAGTAGCTGAAAAGTTTGTGGGACAAGTTGCATAGGACAACGGGGGACATAATATGACGTTGGTTTTTTGTTGCTAGGTGGGGTCACGTCAGAGATATGAAGGTCAGCTTTGTTTTTTTAAATGGAATGCTATAGTCTGGTACTTATTTTCTGATAGCGGCTATCGAGACGAGTCCAGTGACGTGTAACAGTAAGGTCTTTGAAGGTCAACGAAGGTCACAAAGCTGGCATGAACGTCTATTTACAGAAGGTGTTCGAAGTGATAATATTGGTATCAATGCAGTGCCGCAATCTTCTTATCATAGATTGAGTGGTATTCCTTTTCACGTCGGGACTTATCGAAGCACATGCTCTGACAATTCTCTCTCGTATATTGTGCAAATAGTAAATATTCGCCGATTACGGCGTTTCCGTCTAACGTGCTATTGACATGCAAACACCATTCGACGGTTTCTCAGCACAACACTAATAGGAACGGCAAGACTTGTATCGTTGAATCAAGCGAATGTGAATGATGTATTCCTTCGAGGAGCAAATCGATATGCTTCTCATTTTCGGAGAATGCCAACGAAATTCAGCGAGAGCTAGAGACTTATACGCTGAAAGATGTCCTCAACATACTCACCCTACACATCATACATTTAAATATGTGTATGATAAATTTAGAACAACTGGATCTTTAACGCATTGGAAACATATCCGGCATAGGAAAGTTACTAGCGATTAAACGGAAATTGGTACTCTTGCCACTGTTGTTCGAGATCCTTATGTTAGTCCGCATCAAATCACAAGGGAAACTAGCATGAGTCAGAGAAGTGTTGTTCGTGTTCTGCATCGCCATAAATATCATCCTTACCATATCAGTCTTTACCAAGAATTAACTGACACGGATTGTATGCGTCGCACTGAATTCTGCCGATGGGCTCAACTTCAGAATCAGAGGGATGGCACATTCATTAATTTCATTTTATTTACTGACGAGGCTACAATCACAAACCATGGAAATGTTAATTTGCATAACATGCCTTATTGGGCAACTGAAAATCCATGTTAGCTGCGGCAAGTTGCACATCAAAACCCGTGGTCGGTGAATGTATGGTGTGGGATTCTGGAGGACAGAATTATAGACCCCTACTTCATCGAAGGAAATCTTAATGGTAGGAAGTACACCACATTCCTGCAAGAATCATTACGTCTGCTATTGGAAGAAATACCTCCACGAACAAGAAAGAGAATGTGGTACCATGTAGACGGGTGTTCGGCACATTTTTCGCTGATGGCTGGAAATGAGTTGCAGAGACAATTCCCAAATCGTTGGACTGGTCGCGGAGGAGATGTGTCGTGGCCAGCTCGTTCGCCGAACTTGACGCCTGTGGATTTTTTTCTTGTGGAGATTCGTATAAGACATTGTTTATAAAGACGTTCCAACTATACCTGAAAATATGCGAGACAGAACTGTCAGAGCATGTGCTTCGTCAGTGCCGAAATGATAAGGAATACCACTCAATCCATGATAAGAAGATTGCAGCACTGCATTGATTCCATGGTCATAACTTCGAACACCTCCTGTAAATGGACGTTCATGCCATTTTTATGACCTTCGTTGACCTTGAAAGACCTTACTGTTACACATAATTGGATTCGGCTCTATAGCCGCTGCCAGAAAATAAGTACCAAATTAAAGCATCCCATTTAAAAAAAAAAAAACAAAGTTGGCCCTCATATCTCTGACGCGACCCCACCTAGCAACAAACAACCAACGTCGTATTATGGCCCCGTCGTCCTAAGCGACTTGTGTCCCACAAACTTTTCAGCTCCTATCATCCTTTCGGAGTTATTCTTGGTGGCAATAGTTAGTGACTCACCCTGTACAACACGGCAGAATATAGTTCCCGAAGTACCAATATCAAATTCCTATTAGGCTTATTACAAGTAAAAAGTTTTATGTTAGGAAATAGTTTCACATTCCATTCATATGCACCAGTTTCTCATGCATGAGATCGAAAAGTAGTAGTAGTAGTAGTAAGAAATTTTTATATGTACTTGGAATCTTCATATTCGTCCATATAATTTGTGTGATGTCCCCGTTTCTTCTCCTTCCTGGTTCTAACAAACAATCTTGTCATCACTTATTATGTAACTATTCCTGCCATTGTCAAAAATTATTCTCCGGTTAACTTCACTAACCATGCCAGAATCACCCGTTCAGTTACCCCGCGTTTATTTCCCGGTTAGGCGTTATTACGTGTTCGTACAACGCGTTTTCCGCGCTATTTCTAGAATAGAACTTAAGCTGCTGCTAACCGGTGACTGTACAATTGGTCCTTAGTAGTGTAGCCTTCCGGCAAAAATTTTCTGTCAAAATTTCATTTTCTTGGATACACCGGGAAGACAATATGTAATCTTTCTTACCTGTTATTCCCATGAGTCGTTTATTTCCACTCTGATAGTCTGACCATGGATTTCGCTAATAATTATAAAAACGCTTATCATTCGCATACCCAATCAACCACATAAACAAAACAGCGATTGGTGTTCATCTGTTTGCATTTATTCGGCTCAGCTCCATTAGCGCAGTCCCTTTTTGTCTGTGGGAAAGTTTTTTATTTCTTGATGCAATGAAGATTGCCCTGGCAGAGACCCATTCAAAATTCAACTTATGATTCTTTCCGAAATCAACTTATACAGTGTACAAAACCCAACAGCGGTTCATTTCAAAAACATATAAATATTCGATACTAGGGCCTTTGTAAAACAAGGTTTTTTTTTCTTCAGGAATATGAATTTGGCGCCGCTGAAATTGCCGTCCAGGAAACATACCCCGGTTAACACCCCCCCCCTCCCCCACGACCCCTTGCCACAAGATCCGGACCGAGCGAGGTGGCGCAGTGGACTCGCATTCGGGAGGACGACGGTTCAATCCCGTCTCCGGCCATCCTGATTTAGGTTTTCCGTGATTTCCCTATATCGTTTCAGGCAAATGTCGGGATGGTTCCTTTGAAAGGGCACGGCCGATTTCCTTCCCAATCCTTCCCTAACCCGAGCTTGCGCTCCGTCTCTAATGACCTCGTTGTCGACGGGACGTTAAACACTAACCACCACCACCATCAAGATCCGGGCCAGGCTAGCTCGCTGCTCTTACCCTCGTAATGCTAATTCACACAGAGCGACGTCTTGTTTCGGAATGGGTTACAAATGGCGTGTAGTAACATATTGTACAAATACATCTCCAAAAATTCTTGAAAACTTGTTTTTGAGTGTTCCAGAGAATGAGAAGGTGCGTAAAATGTAGTTCCACTGTACCGCGTAATTGCAACCACGTCGACACACAAGTTCACTAACTCAGTTCAAAATCTGTTAACATTAACTTATCTCCCATTGTAATAACGACGGATAGCGTCATTCAACGAAATTAAACTTCCAGTGAAAATTGCCGTTTTATCTAAATACACCTCAATTACATGGTAGCTCAGTTGTTGGAATTTTATTAGACGATGTCCATAGATCTCGGGTCCAGATCTAGCCCGAAAGAACATTTTAACTAATTTGGAAAACGACTCTACACTCCTCTCCTATGAAAACCAAATCACAGTTACATAACTTCACCACACCGACCAGAAACAGAATTTTATTGTGTTTTCCTTGCTGTTTACATGCACTTACATTTGCAGTCGCTGCTCACACACGTCCCTTTCAAAAAGGTATTTTCTAGTTAATATGATCACACACTTTTTACTTTATTATAAAGAATGTTTTTATCTTCGTAATGTCCAGCTAGGATCCTTATTGTTTAAACTTTTGCAGTTTCATCATCTTGCATAAAGATGAAGTATGTCTGCTTCAGACGCTAAAATTTGTTGATACTCATACAAACATCACAGCCCTTACGTTTGTGTCAGCTGCAAATTGTGCGCCCTTTATAGCTCTCCGTATAACCTCATCGACCTACATCTCGTTGTACTGTGGACGTATGGTGATATCTTCACTACTCGCAATGCTTTCCAAAAAAGTTAATTCTTTGTTCGTAAAGTAAATGCATTTATCCTCTGTTGTCCGTTTCTCACACAGACTAACGTGAAGCTGTATTTAATACACCCCACGATTGAAACAACAGCTACAATCAGATCTTGCTAACGCTGTTTTCGTATTTCGTGCACATCTTTTAAAAGTATGTGACGTCTTTTACTGTAGCCGAATGCGCCATCCGTTCGCCACGGGAAGCTTCCGGATGCAGCGTCTCTTCTGAGTGTCTTCTAAGGAGTTCTGCCCTAAGTTTTACAAAGAAAAATTTTGTTACGCTCTGGGTCGTAGCTCATGACTAACACCCGACAATCTAGTTATAATATGCGGACTCATTTGCAGAAGTTCTACAGTTCCTTAACTTCGAGCGAATTAAATGATGTAGCATTGAGCAGAGGAAAGATTGTCCGTCGTTGCACATATCGCCGCTCTAAATGGGTGGAGCATAAACTTACCAACTTTCGCAAGGCCTCCAATGTCAAAGTTCACAAAATTCCTTTCTATAGTTACTTAAAAGCTATAATTGCGTTTTCCATCACTAAATAGCTAAACTGCTTGCAGTAAAAGTACGTAAAAATCTCGTAGCTTTTGAGGCAGCATGGCTCAATATTTCTGCAGGGGACTACCAACGACTTGTTGAGTCCAAGCCGCTGCACTACGCCGGGCAAAAGGAGGCCCGACACGATCAGGAGGTATCTCATGACTTTTACGCATCACTGAATTTCTAATTATGCAACGTGATTCAGCTGGCCCTATCGATGTAGTTTTACGCAATTCACTATGTTGCATCTGGCCTTCAAAAATCACGTGTGACGTTTTCATATTGGCTCTGAGCACTATGGGACTTAACAGCTGTGGTCATCAGTTCCCTAGAACTTAGAACTACTTAAACCTAACTAACCTAAGGACATCACAAACATCCATGCCCGAGGCAGGATTCGAACCTGCGACCGTAGCAGTCGCGCGGTTCCGGACTGCGCGCCTAGAACCGCGAGACCACCGCGGCCGGCATTTTCATATTCTTCGCTTCCTACGCACAAACGGTTAGCCCTACAGAAAAAATAAACAGGACCTTTTCGTAGAAAATTTAATGAAGTTAAGTTCTGTTCTGGAATATATTTCCGCTGGAGGCCACAGTTTTCGAGTTATTCGAGAAAAACTTATACACGTGACTTTCAAACTCCTCCTCCACCCCACAGTCATCCCTCACTAGCCAGAATTTTCAGTATATTGTTCGTTGTACTCCTACCTACGACTTCACTAATATTTCCGACTACCCGAATTGTTCCGATATTCGAACTTGTTTCGTCTCTATTGATTGGGCTACTACACACCAGCATAGTCGGCTATTTCGTTAACATTATCAATTTAAATGTGGCCGTGAGAGCAATGTAAGAAATGTCCGGTAGAACTAGTTGCGTTGATAATTCGATCCAAACTTAGCCGTTACAACCACAATAGTTCCGTAGTCAGAAAGCCTGAGGAGTAGAACAATGTAACTGTTTCTTTGATGCTGTTAAAATTCACGAAACTGTTAGGTACAATTTACAGAAACGTTAATTTTACAATTTTTACACTACTGGCCATTAAAATCATTACACCAAGAAGAAATGCAGATGATAAACGGATATTCATTGGACAAATATATTATACTAGAACTGACATGTGATTACATTTTTACGCAATTTGGGTGCATAGATCCTGAGAAATCAGTATCCACAACAATCACCTCTGGCCGTAATAACGGCCTTGATACGTCTGGGCATTGAGTCAAACAGAGCTTGGATGGTGTGTACAGGTACAGCTGCCCATCCAGCTTCAACACGATACCACTGTTCATCAAGAGACTGGCGTATTGCGACGAGCCAGTTGCTCTGCCACCATTGACCAGACGTTTTCAATCGGTGAGACATCTGGAGAAAGTGAAGGCCAGGGCAGCAGTCGAACATTTTCTGTATCCAAAAAGGTCCGTAGAGAACATGCGGTCGTGCATTATCCTGCTGAAATGTAGGGTTTCGCAGGGATCGAATGAAGAGTAGAGTCACCGGTCGTGACACATCTGAAATGTAACGCCACTGTTCAAAGTGCCGTCAATGTGAACAAGAGGTGACCGAGACTTGTAATCAATGGCACCCCATACCATCACGCCGGGTGATACGCCAGTATGGCGATGACGAATACACGCTTCCAATGTGTGTTCACCGCGATGTCGCCGAACACGGATGCAACCGTCATGATGCTGTAAACAGAACCTGTATTCATCCGCAAAAATGACGTTTTGCCATTCGTGCACCCAGGTTCGTCGTTGACTACACCATCGCAGGCACTCCTGTCTGTGATGCAGCGTCAAGGGTAACCACAGCCGTTGTCTCCGAGCTAATAGTCCATGCTGCTGCAAACGTCGTCGAACTATTCGTGCAGATGGTTGTTGTCTTGCAAACGTCCCCATCTGTTGACTCAGGGATCGAGACGTGGCTGCACGATCCGTTACAGCCGTGCGGATAAGATGCCTGTCATCTCGACTGCTAGTGATACGACGCCGTTGGGATCCAGCACGGCGTTCCGTATTACCCTCCTGAACCGACCGATTCTGTTGTGACTTGGCAAGACAGCCAAGCCACTAGGAGGTAGCCGAAAGGCACGCGTTTAAGTTCACGCAGGCTGGCGTGAGGTCTGGAACAGATAAAGTAATTATACTAGCAAAAATGGTACGTAGCTTCTGGAATACTTAACTTTAATCCATAGTTGGTGAACATCGGTCTGACGGTACATGCATCACAAGATAAATAGCAAATGATAATGGCGCCTTGCTAGGTCGTAGCTGAATGCTATGCTAACTTTCGTCTCGGCAAATGAGAGCGTAATTTGTCAGTGAACCATCACTAGCAAAGTCGGCTGTACAACTGGGGCGAGTGCTAGTAAGTCTCTCTAGACCTGCCGTGTGGCGGCACTCGGTCTGCAATCACTGACAGTGGCGACACGCGAGTCCGACATATACTAACGGACCGCGGCCGATTTAAGGCTGCCACGTAGCAAGTGTGGTGTCTGGCGGTGACACCACAGATTCCATATTCTGCGAACAGTCATTGGATATCGACCAACGCGAGCAGCAATGTCGCGATACGATAAACCGCAATCGCGATAGGCTATAATCCGACCTTTATCAAAGTCGGAAACACGATGGTACGCATTTCTCCTCCTTACACGAGGCATCACAACGTTTCACCAGGCAACGCCGGTCAACTGCTGTTTGTGTATGAGGAATCGGTTGGAAACTTTCCTCATGACAGCACGTTGCAGGTGTCGCCACCGGCGCCAACGTTATGTGATGCTCTGAAAAGCTAATCATTTGCATATCACAGCATCTTCTTCCTGTCGGTTAAATTTCGCGTCTGTAGCACGTCATCTTCGTGGTGTAGCAATTTTAATGGCCAGTAGTGTAAGTGCTTGACTAAACCGGTGGCGTAAAAGGACAGTCGATGAAGACCAAAAATGGTTGAATGTGGAAAATAATTCGTGTAGTGGCATATTTTTGTAGAGTGGTAGGAGGAAGTTCCGTGAACAACATATTAGAAATCCTGTTGTGTTGGGGCTGTGTGTGGGGGTGGAGGTGCGTTTGAAGGTCGCCTATGTATGTTTTTCTTTAATAACTCGAAAACTACGGCCTCTAGCGAAAACTTATTCCAATACGATGTTTAACTAAATTAATTTCCTACAATAAGATCCTGTTTACTTTTTCTTCAGGGCTAATAGTTTTCGTCTAGCGAGAGCATATGAAAATCTCGTGCGTGGTTTCTGAAGACCTGATATAACAGTGTGGGCTGCATAAAATGACATTGGCAGGGGCAGCTGGATCACCTTGTATATTCCACACAAGAATCCAGTTTTCATTGCAAACAAAAGTTCTTAGTTACCGATTGTATAAATAATTGTTATTCAAAATTGTATAATGAAAAAATTACAAATTAAATACTTTTCTTTCTTTTTTTACGCTTCACTTAAATGCACATAGAACATGCACCTTTGTTTAAAAATCTTATTCCACCAGGATTCGGACCTAAGCCATCAGCGACATTTCAGCCCTTCTGAGGTTCCCCAGGGTGAGAGCTGGTTGTGAGACTGTGACGTGGAACGCGAAGCAGCAACCACAGCTGACCTCTTTTACTGACGGACAGGGAACGTCGAACATTGTGCAAGAGCGTCGCATGAAATCAGCGAGAGCAACAACTCGCTGGTGCAATGACTGTGCGTAGGGAGCCGAAAACAGTGAGATACAATGATCTAGCACCTCCTCATAAGTCACACATTTGTGGTCAATGTTAAGCAACGCTTAAAGGGAGGTTAAAAGCGACGCTGCCGGACAGTGGATGACTAGAAACGAGTGATTTGGAGTGATGGATCACGCTATACCAAGTGCGAATGTGATGGAAGGGTTTGTGTTTGGCGAATCGCTGGAGTCTGAAGTACGGAGGAGGTGATGTTACGATCTGGGGGTATTTTTCGAGAGTAGGCTGTATTCCCTTTAGTGTCCTCAGGAAAAAGCTAAATATGGAAGGAGTGGTTATTGCTTATCCACTATATGATGAAAGGCATTCGGACACCTGTATGTAATGTGGAACTGACCACTAGATGTGACGGGAGGTGGACCCGCTAGATAAAAGGAAGCAGAGAGCATTGTGTCGTCAGTAACAACGGTAAGGAGAGCTCACTGACTTCGAACGTTGACTAATTATTCGATGTCACCTGAGTGACAAATCCACTAGGTGCCTAAGTCTACTGTTGATGATGTGATTGTGAAGGTAAAACAGGAAGAAACAATCAAAGCTAAACCAAAACAAGCACTGACGGACAAGGACGGTCAAACATTGCGGAGGGTTACTGCAAAAAAACCGCATGAAATCAGCTGAGTTACAAAGTATGTGTTAGAATGGTCGAGCGGGGGGAGGGGTGCTGTTGTTAGCACAATGGATTGGCATTCGGGGGGATGATGGGTCAGAACCGCAGATTCAGGTTTTCCGTAACTTCCCTAAATCTCTCCAGGTAAATGCCGGTTTGGTTCCTTCGGCACCTTCTCCCCATCAAAATCATCCGAGCTTGTGTTTCGTCTGTAATGACCTTGCACTATCACAGCAGACTCTAGAATGGACGTTCGAAATTCGTCTGCCGCAATGCGTGCACGGGGACGCGCAGTAATGCTGCGTGTGATTTACAGATTAAAGTCTAATGCGTCCTCCCACTTCTCGCAAGTGAATTGTAGCCAATTTACTTACCTCGCGCCGCGCAGACTGGCTGCGCGGTTTGAGGCGCCTTGTCACGGATTGCGCGGCCCCTCCCGCCGGAGGATCGAGTCCTCCCTCGGGCACGGGTGTGTGTGTCGTTCTTAGCATAAGTTAGTTTAAGTAGTGTGTAAGTCTAGGAACCGATGACCTCAGCAGTTTGGTCCCTTGGGAATTAACACAAAGTTACCCGCGCCCCGTAGATGTTGCCCCAGTTGGTTTCTTCTGAGCTTATGCCCCTTACACACGAGCGGTTTCCGGCAGCGCTGCTGTACAGCGCGGCGGCAGCGGTCAGCATTCCATAGTGTAAATATGGCTCAAACGGTTCAAATGGCTCGGAGCACTATGTGACTTAACATCTGAGGTCATCAGTCCCCTAAACTTAGAACTACTTAAACCTAAGAACATCACACACATCCATGCCCGAGGCAGGATTCGAACCTGCGACCGTAGCAGCAGCGCGGTTCCGGACCGAAGCGCCTAGAACCGCTCAGCCACAACGGCCTGCGTGGTGCAAATACACTCCTGGAAATTGAAATAAGAACACCGTGAATTCATTGTCCCAGGAAAGGGAAACTTTATTGACACATTCCTGGGGTCAGATACATCACATGATCACACTGACAGAACCACAGGCACATAGACACAGGTAACAGAGCATGCACAATGTCGGCACTAGTACAGTGTATATCCACCTTTCGCAGCAATGCAGGCTGCTATTCTCCCATGGAAACGATCGTAGAGATGCTGGATGTAGTCCTGTGGAACGGCTTGCCATGCCATTTCCACCTGGCGCCTCAGTTGGACCAGCGTTCGTGCTGGACGTGCAGACCGCGTGAGACGACGCTTCATCCAGTCCCAAACATGCTCAATGGGGGACAGATCCGGAGATCTTGCTGGCCAGGGTAGTTGACTTACACCTTCTAGGACACGTTGGGTGGCACGGGATACATGCGGACGTGCATTGTCCTGTTGGAACAGCAAGTTCCCTTGCCGGTCTAGGAGTGGTAGAACGATGGGTTCGATGACGGTTTGGATGTACCGTGCACTATCCAGTGTCCCCTCGACGATCACCAGTGGTGTACGGCCAGTGTAGGAGATCGCTCCCCACACCATGATGCCGGGTGTTGGCCCTGTGTGCCTCGGTCGTATGCAGTCCTGATTGTGGCGCTCACCTGCACGGCGCCAAACACGCATACGACCATCATTGGCACCAAGGCAGAAGCGACTCTCATCGCTGAAGACGGCACGTCTCCATTCGTCCCTCCATTCACGCCTGTCGCGACACCACTGGAGGCGGGCTGCACGATGTTGGGGCGTGAGCGGAAGACGGCCTAACGGTGTGCGGGACCGTAGCCCAGCTTCATGGAGACGGTTGCGAATGGTCCTCGCCGATACCCCAGGAGCAACAGTGTCCCTAATTTGCTGGGAAGTGGCGGTGCGGTCCCCTACGGCACTGCGTAGGATCCTACGGTCTTGGCGTGCATCCGTGCGTCGCTGCGGTCCGGTCCCAGGTCGACGGGCACGTGCACCTTCCGCCGACCACTGGCGACAACATCGATGTACTGTGGAGGCCTCACGCCCCACGTGTTGAGCAATTCGGCGGTACGTCCACCCGGCCTCCCGCATGCCCACTATACGCCCTCGCTCAAAGTCCGTCAACTGCACATACGGTTCACGTCCACGCTGTCGCGGCATGCTACCAGTGTTAAAGACTGCGATGGAGCTCCGTATGCCACGGCAAACTGGCTGACACTGACGGCGGCGGTGCACAAATGCTGCGCAGCTAGCGCCATTCGAGGGCCAACACCGCGGTTCCTGGTGTGTCCGCTGTGCCGTGCGTGTGATCGTTGCTTGTACAGCCCTCTCGCAGTGTCCGGAGCAAGTATGGTGGGTCTGACACACCGGTGTCAATGTGTTCTTTTTTCCATTTCCAGGAGTGTAGATGGGGCATTTACACACGTGGCGATTCGTACGCCAGCGGCAGGGGCAACCGCGCGACCATCTGTGCAAGAGCGGCTGCCCGCTGCTGGCAGTGGTGTTTTCACACCTGTTACCTTTCACACATGGCGTTTCATTAGCGTATGTCTTTCTCACAGCACCGTGAGTTTTGATACTGAGCGTTTCATTTATGAGGTAGAAATGCGTCCTGCTATTTGGGGCTCTAGATGTAGCGAATACGGCAACAGGATTGTGAAACGCAGAACCGGGGTAGAATTGTGTGAACTGTTTATTTCAGGATTTGCGAACGAAACAACAGATTCGAAAAATCAAAAAGGTATGTATATGTACAATATGTTATATTATTATGTACAAATCTTAGAAGTCCCCAGATCGAATTTTGTTCAATTGCCATTTAACTGCACCTTCTTCACTCGCAAAGAATTCAGCAAATTTATCTCTCATAACAGCGGCTGATTTGCTCCCTGTTCTCGACATTTGGGCTTCCTCGATTCCATGTAGTCCAGCGATGTTCAATGTGTCTTCGATTGTATACCCATCTCTACGACGAACGAAATTATGTAATATGCAGCATGCTTTTATTATTTCTGAGGCCAAATCAATTGAAGCATTGAGTGGACGATGGAATATTCTCCATTTCTTTCTGTGTATTCCAGATGTACTCTCTATGAAACGTCTCGCTCGTGATAAACGATAATTATATACCTTTTTGATGACCTGGTTTGACAGAATATATGCAAAGACCCAATGGTGGAAATCACCATTGGGTTTTTCCATATATTCGGTCAAACCAAATGCTTCATCACCAACTAATGTAAATGGCAGTGACTCTCCTCCAGCACATATTGGTGTCGATCTAGGAATGTACATTTTGTTGTCTCTTATCTTATTGAATAGCGTAATGTTTTTGAAGATCTGTGAATCTGAACTTTTGCCATAAGACCCGACATCTATGTAAACTAAATTATAATTTGCATCACAAACTGCTAATAACACAAATGAGAAAAAGTGTTTGTAGTTAAAGTAAAGTGAGCCACTATGCCGGGCCTTAATCAAACGCATGTGTCTACCACCTATTGCCCCTATACAGATTGGAAAATCTGCATTTGTCTTCAAACCCTCTGCAATATTCAACCAGTCCTCTTCAGTAAGCATCGAAAATTTAGACTCGTTCAGAACATTCCAAATATTTTGACAAGTGTCCTTTACTATGCTTAAGATGGTGGAAACTCCACATCTATATGTGTAATATACATCTATGAATGTATTTCCTGATGCAAAACACCTGAAATCAGAAAAGAAATCTTTTTATTTCAGCAATGCAGCTGCAAAAGAGGTGGAAAAATGTAAGAGATTCGTACCCTCGAGAGCTGCAAAAACAGAAAAAAGTGAAGAGTGGCTCAGCCGCAGATGCCAGAAAGCAGTTACATTCTCTTCAAGCAACTTTCTTTTTTAGCGCCTGTATCTAAAACTAAGCCTCCTGTTGGAAAGACACAGACAATATGACAAATGAAGAGTCAAGCACTTGTCAAGAACCATCTCCTAATGTCTCAGGCTCTAGCGTTCCCAAAAAGAGACATTCAGAAGAGCAGAAAGTGTTCAAAAGAAATTAAAATTGATGGAGGAAGATCCTGATAGATTATTTCTCTCGTCTCTGCTACCTCATTTCAAGGCCATACCTGAAGAAAATCGATTTAATGCGAAATTCGAACTTATGAGTGTGCTGCAAAATATATTAAAAACGATACTGCTCACGGAAACGTGGCTGTATCACCGGGAAATGTTAGTGGAACGCACTTTCTGAAAGATGGCTCCTCTGCTTCTGTTACCACTTACGGCTCATTGTTTTAGGATGTCTACACATGTTGTAATTTTCTTACGTATTACAAATTGGTAAATTAAAATCATTTTTCATCAACTATTTGTACTTATCTTAATGTGATGGGCAACCATTCCTCTACAGAACCACTGTTTCTCATGCAAGTGTTCTGGCGTGAAATATGTGTTTTCACCAAATGTATAAGTTCGTCAAAGTTCGGTACTGACATCCTGAAGTAGTTGGAGAACTTGGACTGTCATCACGTAACTTACGGTATACAGTATAGAAGTGTCCGTATACACTACTGGCCGTTAAAATTGCTACACCACGAAGATGACGTGCTACAGACGCGAAATTTAACCGACAGGAAGAAGATGCTGTGATATGCAAATGATTAGCTCTTCAGAGCATTCACAAAAGGTTGGCGCCGGTGGCGACAACTACAACGTGCTGACATGAGGAAAGTTTTCAGCCGATTTCTCATACACAAACAGAAGTTAACCGGTCATGTCTAGTGAAACATTGTAGTGATGCCTCGCGTAAGGAGGAGAATTGCGTACCATCATGTTTCCGACTTTGATAAAGGTCGGATTGTAGAATATCGCGATTGCGGTTTACCGTATCGCGACATTGCTGCTCGTGTTGGTCGAGATCCAATGACTGTTAGCAGCATGTGGAATCGGTCGGTTCAGGAGGGTAATACGGAACGCCGTGCTGGATCCCAACGGCGTCGTATCACTAGCAGTCGAGATGACAGGCATATTATCCGCATGGCTGTAACGGATCGTGCAGTCACGTCTCGATCCCTGAGTCAGCAGATGGGGACATTTTGCAATACAACGACCATCTGCACGAACAGTTCGACGACGTTTGCAGCAGCATGGACTATCAGCCCGGAGACCACGGCTGCGGTTACCCCTGACGCTGCATCACAGACAGGAGCGCCGGCGATGGTGTAGTCAACGACGAACCTGGGTGCACGAATGGCAAAACGTCATTTTTGCGGATGAATCCAGGCTCTGTTTACAGCATCAAAATGGTCGCATCCGTGTTTGGGGACTTCGCGGTGAACGCACATTGGAAGCGTGTATTCGTCATCGCCATAATGGCGTATCACCCGGCGTGATGGTATGGGGTGCCATTGGTTACAAGTCTCGGTCACCTCTTGTTCGCATTGACGGCACTTTGAACAGTGGCGTTACATTTCAGATGTGTTACACCCCGCGGCTCTACCCTTCATTCGATCCCTGCGAAACCCTACATTTCAGCAGGATAATGCACGACCGCATGTTGCAGTTCCTGCACGGGCCTTTCTGGATACAGAAAATGTTCGACTGCTGCCCTGGCCAGCACATACTCCAGATTCTCTCACCGATTGAAAACGTCTGGTCAATGGTGGCAGAGCAACTGGATCGTCACAATACGCCAGTCTCTTGATGAACAGTGGTATCGTGTTGAAGCTGGATGGGCAGCTGTACCTGTACACACCATCCAAGCTCTGTTTGACTCAATGCCCAGACGTATCAAGGCCGTTATTACGGTCAGAGGTGGTTGTTGTGGGTACTGATTTTTCAGGATCTATGCATCCAAACTGCCTGAAAATGTAATCACATGTCAGTTCTAGTATAATATATTTGTCCGATGAATATCCGTTTATCATCTGCATTTCTTCTTGGTGTAGCAATTTTAATGGTCAGTAGTGTATTATACGAGTGGTGCACATTGAGTGTTGCCAGTATTTACGTTTACTACGTTCGCGCCTGAATTTTTTTTTGACAAACTAAGCCAAAGCCAATACTTTTTCGTCTGAGTCAATATCACCGACTGAGCGGGATGTGTAAGGCTGAGCAGAGCCGATTACGCGCTGCAGCAGAGTTAGCGACCGACGCCGCTGCTCAGCAGCGATGCTTAAAATCGCCCGTGTGTAAGAGGCCTAACGCTTGTGCAGTAAACAGTGCATAATAATGTGACAAGTAAATGGGTTTCTATGCTAAGCATAACAAAAATCGTAAAATGTTAGGATGCCACCTAATTTCGTTTTATTTCACCAATCGCTAAATTAGTACAACTATATCTAGAGCCAGTCTATCGTTAATATTTATAACATGATCCCTAGTCATTAACCATTATTTCCAGAGCGCAGTGAAAGTCAAAAAAATGCGTCACATGATCTTAGAAGACATCGTACAAATATGTATTCCGAGGTAATTTTTACAATTAATTCAGTTTTTACGCGATGTTGCATTTCACACATCAGCTCGCGTGTTGCCACCTCGAAAACCCGTCGTAGATTGCCTAGGATTAATATAACATTGCACAAGTACGTCGTTCGAGGCAGTTTTTGAAGAAACTGTTCCGTCTGTTCCGATTTTGTAGATGGATTCAAGTATTATCTCAGACTTGTAGCGAGCTACCTTACCAGTTTGGTGCCTGCCCGTTCAGGGCATCAATAACCACTGACAGTAACTAAAATTTGTAATTCACATTTCCTGTTGAATTGAGTGATATCGAAATTACTATTAACAAGTTCTCGGTGCAAGTAACGTCATCAGCACAGTTGCAGCTGTGTATTAATATTTAAGCAATAAATATAAATCAGATAAGATTCTTGTGGTGGACTGGCAAGACAGCCAATCCACTAGGACGGGAGGCCGAAGGGCACGCGTTTAAGCTCACGCAGGATGGCGTGAGGTCTGGAACAGGTCAGGGATATGAGACTAGCAAAAATAGTACGTATCTGTTGGAATACTTAACTTTAATCCATAATTGGTGGACATCGGTCTGACGGCACATGCATCACAAGATAAACAGCAATTGATAATGGCGCCTTGCTAGGTCGTAGCAAATGACGTAGCTGAAGGCTATGCTGACTATCGTCTCGGCAAATGAGAGCGCAATTTGTCAGTGAACCATCGCTAGCAAAGTCTGCTGTACAACTGGGGCGAGTGCTAGGACGTCTCTCTAGACCTGCCGTGTGGCGGCGCTCGGTCTGCAATCACTGACAGTGGCGACACGCGGGTCCGACGTATACTAACGGACCGCGGCCGATTTAAAGGCTACGACCTAGCAAGTGTGGTGTCTGGCGGTGACACCACAATTCTCTTCTTGGCGCCCCAGCGTGGTAGGTTAATCCTGACTGTCTGTGTCTGTTCCAGCACGTTACGACTCTTACCCTCCCGGCTGTTCTCGGTCGAATAGTCTACCTTTTGATCCTATCTACTTGTTAGCTCCTATAACAAAATCTTCTTATATTACGTATTAAAACACAGCAACAAAACTGTGATAAACGTGAGCAGGGATTTGGTACAAACCTCACAACCTCGTTATCGACGGGACGTTAACCCCTAATCTTCCTTCGTTCCTTCCTTGAGCAGCTCTCCACAATCCACACGTGAATGTACTACAGATCGCAAGTTGCTGTAAAGAAAATAGAGATTTAGATGGGACATAATACCTTTCACATTTTGCGTGTCATGCATAAAGGCGCCTAAGCAATTGAACCGCAGCTGGGACTTGTTCAGGCAGTTCGCGGTCGGCGCTGTCCTGTGCAATGTTTTCCGACAGTTCTCTCGTATTACATACAACTGCTGTCATTTTATCACTCAGCTTCTTCTAATCCTAAACAATTTATTTGTAGACAATGTTAACGCGTATGGAGAAGTAAGAGCAACCTTTCCAAGTGAACAGACTGCAAGCATCAGAGCACAACTGCGGCCCGCAACGTGTCAGAGTACTGTTCGTGCGTTTGCGACGTTAGTCATCATTTGGCAGATATTAATCAGTCGCCAAGTTCGACGCGCACCACGAAATGCACTGTACCTCATCCATCAAGGCTGCGCCACATGTCCGCTTCGGTAGCTGTGGGTTCAACGCGGCGGATTGCTAACCGAAGGGGGCGCGGTTTCAGTTACCGGCCGGGTTGGATACTTTCTCCGGTCAGGGAGTGGGTGTCGGGTCGTGTTGTCCCAGTTTTGGTAGCGTCGTAAAGGACACGAAAATCGAGTGCATGTCCTCACATGACAAGTCTAAGCCTTCGTACCAGGGAATGGCTTGATCCTAGAGAATATTCTGAATTGTCTCAACACTCTCTCGTATCGTCTTTCCAGTGTTGAGATGTATGCACGGACAAAACCCGAAGAAGGGGAAGAAAGGCGGGAGGCGGCGGAGGAGGATGGCTCCGCGCTGTGCAAGCTCACCCATCATTTCCACACTGTCCAACTTACATTTATTTGTACATTTTCCGCTAATTTTTCACTCGGCGGACGCAACCAACACAGTAGATCGAATTTTCTGTTCCAAGGATAGTGTGTTTCTTTTTCATGTATGATATTAATACACCCTGTGTAATAAACTCTTAGGCTGAATTCCGTCCAAAATAAAAAAATAATTAAAAATAGAGAAATAGGTTCCACTCTATGTTGGGCTTCTGATGCAGCAACCTGTTATGAATTTCTTGAAATAATTCAGTCTTGGTTGCAAATTGTTTTTTATCCGTTTATTGGCAATCACACGTTTCACACTTGGGGGCGTCTTCAGATTAACCTAGGGGTTTGTATGAGGCAAAGATCCAGGCTGTGTAGCTACGAATAACAATAACCGAAATTACGTAAGAAGTAAAGTGGTGAGCCAACATCTGTCGTTTAATGCCAGCATATGGTATTAAGGTAAAAATTATAAGCAAACATCGACCTACCGTTATTGGGCAAATAAAAGCATAAAAGACGTCAAACGAGAATAAAATTCCAATGTATAACTAAAACATCTACTGGAAAGAGGAACTATCGCAAACTAAGTAAAATATTTAAAAGAGCTTATTTAATACGAAGCCAATCGCGTTCCTGCGAACGAAGCATGGAGCGTAGCGCACAGCTGTCGAGAACACAAGAAGTCAGACCTCGCAGACGTCCACACAAACATAGAGCCGTAAAGTCAAGATTATACAACTGTAGCAACAGACATTAAGGGTAGACGGCGTTGGTTAACCGACGTACTTGAGAAAAGCGGTTGCACAGCTAAATTACATATGAGGAAAACAGTAAATTAGGTAAACAGTAAAATTATTAAAACTAACTTAGAGTGAAGGTAAATTGATAAAATAAGTGCAAAGTCACAAGCTGTGTAGGGGTAAAATGACCTCTATAAAGTATGAAATTTTTAAAACCTGCCTAACAATAAAACTTAAAGAGAGGAACATAAAATGTCAGAATATAAGAAACCATTAAGAATATATAGAAACGAATAAGGTAGCGTCACATTCACGATAAAGAACTATTGACGACTATGACCTCAGATAACTGCAGTCAGCGACGAACACAGTCCTAATATTATAGATGGTCTTTGTCAACAAAAAACCACTCCTGTTGAATCTGAATTTACATTAAGTCACTTATCCACTAATACTAGATTTATCAAAAACTCTTTTATAGACACTATCGTATGACGTCCCAAAGCATTTATAAAATATGGTGTGGACGTTACCTTTTTGTCGGCAAATAACGTCCAGCTCTTCACGCAGTATCATATCTCCCATTTCATAACATCCATAATGAACTATCTATCAAAGATAAATACCCTGACTCCAGGGACCATATAACTGAGTGCATCGACTGTGAAGCTTCAATATGTCGGCCAGACTGGTAGGAAATGTCGAAAAGATTTAGTAAATCTTTATATGACAAGAAAGGACACATTAATCAGCATTTGGCTTTTGCTGAACACCTAACATCTAGCAGCTGCCGGCCCCCCATGTTGGATTTACATGTACTCAATATTACCCGCGAAGAGAAAACTTAATCATAACTAACACTTGGTTCAAGAATCATAAAAGAAGGTTGTGTACATGGAAGAAGCCTGGAGATACTGACAGGTTTCAGGTAGATTATATAATGGTAAGACAGAGATTTAGGAACCAGGTTTTAAATTGTAAGACATTTCCAGGGGCAGATTGGTTATGAACTGCAGATTACAACTGAAGAAACTGTAAAAAGGTGGGAATTTGAGGAGATGAGACCTGGATAAACTGAAAGATCCAGAGGTTGTAGAGAGCTTCAGAGAGAGCATTAGGGAACGATTGACAAGAATGGGGGAAAGAAATACAGTAGAAGTAGAATGGTCAGCTTTGAGAGATGAAATAGTGAACGTAGCAGAAGATCAAGAAGGTAAAAAGACGAGGGCTAATAGAAATGCTTGGGTAGGAGAAGAGATATTGAATTTAATTGATGAAAGAAGAAAATATAAAAATGCAGTAAATGAAGCAGGCAAAAAGGGATACAAACGTCTCAAAAATGAGATCGACAAGAAGTGCTAAATGGCTAAGCAGGGATGACTAGAGGATAAATGTAAGGATGTAGAGGCGCTTATCACTAGGGGTAAGATACTGCCTACAGGAAAATTAAAGAGACTTTTGGAGAAAACAGAACCACTTGCATGAATATCAAGAGCTCAGATGGAAGCCCAGTTATACGCAAAGAAGGGAAAGCAGAAAGCTGGAAGGAGTATATAGAGGGTCTATACAAGGGCAATATTGAGAACAATATTATAGAAATGGAAGAGAATGTAGACGAAGATGAAATGGGAGATATGATACGGCGTGAAGAGTTTGACAGAGCACTGAAAGACCTGAGTCGAAACAAGGCCCCGGGAGTAGACAACATTCCATTAGAACTACTGACGACCTCGGGAGAGCCAGTCCTGACAAAGATCTAAGATCTACCATGAGACCGGCGAAATACATTCAAGCTTCAAGAAGAATATAATAATTCCAATCCCAAAGAAAGCAGCTGTTGACAGATGTGAAAATTACCGAACTATCAGGTGCAAATTACTAACACGAATTCTTTACAGACGAGTGGAAAAACTGGTAGAAGCTTTTGACAATGTTGAGTGGAATACTCTCTTTCAAATTCTGAAGGGGGCAAGGGTAAAATACACGGAGCGAAAGGCTATTTACAATTTGTACAGAAACCACATGGCAGTTATAAGAGTCGAGGGACATGAAAGGGAAGCAGTGGTTGGGAAGGGATTGAGACAGGTTTGTAGTCTATCCCCAATGTTATTCGATCTGTATATTGAGCAAACAGTAAAGGAAACAAAAGAAAAATTTTGGAGTAGGTATTAAAATCCATGGAAAAGAAATAAAAACTTTGAGGTTCGCCGATGACATTGTAATTCTGTCAGAGACAGCAAAGGACTTGGAAGAGCAGCTGAACGGAATGGACAGTGTCTTGAAAGGAGGATATAAGATGAACATCAACAAAAGCAAAATGTGAATAATGGAATGTAGTCGAATTAAGTCGGGAGATATTGAGGGAATTAGATTAGGAAATGGGACACTTGAAGTAGTAAAGGAGGTTTGCGATTTGGGGAGCAAAATAACTGATGATGGTCGATGTAGAGAGGATAGAAAATGTTGACTGGCAGTGGCAAGGAAAGCGTTTCTGAAGAAGAGAAATTTGTTAACATCGAGTATAGATTTAAGTGACAGGAAGTCTTTTCTGAAAGTATTTGTATGGAGTGTAGCCATGTATGGAAGTGAAACGTGGCTGATAAATAGTTCAGACAAGAAGAAAATAGAAGCTTTCGAAATGTGGTGCTACAGAAGAATGCTGAAGATTAGATGGGTAGATCACATAACTAACGAGGAGGTACTGAATAGAATTGGAGAGAAGAGAAGTTTGTGGCACAACTTGACTAGAAGAAGGTATAGGTTGGTAGGGCATATTCTGAGGCATCAAGAGATCACCAATTTAGTATTGGAGGGCAGCGTGGAGGGTAAAAATCGTAGAGGGGGACCAAGAGATGAATACACTAAACAGATTCAGGAGGATGTAGGTTGCAGTAGGTAATGGGAGATGAAGACGCTTTCACAGGATAGAGTAGCATGGACAGCTGCATCAAACCAGTCTCGGGACTGAAGACCACAACAACAACAACAACATTATGATGCCCGCTATGTTAACCCATCAATAGTTCTTTACCGCTAATGTGATGCTACCTTATTAATTACTTTATCTTCTAATTGTTTTTATGTTCGGACTTGTTATGTTTGACTCTCATTTTAAGTTTTATTGTTAGACAAGTTTTAACGATTTCATTCCTTATACAGGACGTATTTCGCCTACACAGCTTGTGCCTTTGCATTTATTTTATCACCATGTCTTCACTAATTTTGATAATATTACTGTTTACCTAATTTATTGTTTCCTGCATACAGAATTAGCTGTGCAACCGCTTTTCTTAAGTTCATTGATTAATCAACGCCATCTACCCTCAATGTCTGTTACTTCGGTGGTATAATCTTGTCTTTACGGCTGTCTGTGGCCGGCTGCGAGGTCTGACGTATCGTGTGTTCCCGACCGCATTAAATTTATGTTTCGCCCTCTATACGCAAGGCTCCGTGCTTTGTAGACCGAAACGCGGCTGGCTCCATATTAAGTAAGCTCTTTTAAATATTTTTCTTTGTTTGCATCAGTTCCCCTTTCCAGCAGATTTTTTAGTTTTACTTTGGCGTTTTATTCTCAGTTTCAGGTCTTTTACGCTTTTGTTTCCCTAATGACGATATGACGATGTTTCCTTATAATTTTTATCTTAATGCCATAGGATGCTACGGCATTAAAGGACAGATGTTGGCTCACTACATTACTTCTTACGTAAGTTCACAGTTATTGCTACTTGTAGAGAGAGCTACACAGGTTTGCCGGCCGCTGGGGCCGAGCGGTTCTAGGCGCTACAGTCTGGAACCGTGCTGCTGCTACGGTCGCAGATTCGAATCCTGCCTGGGGCATGGATGTGTGTGATGTTCTTAGGTTAGTTAGTTTTTAGTAGTTCTAAGTCTAGGGGACTGATGACCTCAGATGTTAAGTCCCATAGTGCTTAGAGCCCTTTGAGCAACACAGCCTGGAACTTTGCCTCATACTACCACCATCCCCCTGTTTGTAATGTATTTGTGCCTCACAGCGTTATTTTACACACCTAGGTTAATCTGAAGATGCCCCACAAGTGCGAAACGCGTCATTGCCAATAAATAAATAAAACAATTTGCAACCAAGAAATTCTTATTTCAAGAGAGATAAGGAAGTGCTGCCAAACAAACCTTCGCTGTAGACAACAAACTTAAAGTGTCCATAGAGACCTCTGTGACGACGTATTCTACTTGCCAGTGTACATCTGGAAGTAAGTTTCGCATCAGGACACATTCTTGAGGAACGTTGCCATTGAAGGTTCAACTGAATGGTGTGTTTCGTGATCGCACATGACTCTGAAATGTAGTTCGTTCGTCGTTTACATCAGTTAGATTCACTAAGTATGCGGAGAAAACCGAAAATCGAAGGCCGGAATAGTTAACCCAGCAGAATGTAGCCTCTATTGCGATTTATAGATGGCATAATGTGACAAATTCTGCCTTACCAGCAGCGTTTAGCTTCACATTTACCACACAACCTGACGGCATTAATTTAATTGCTTTTATTTGAATCATTATTAACTTCTACATCACCATACCTCTCTTTTCAAGTTATATACAAGCCTTTTCGAAAAGATGTGTCCGATTTCACGAGACTATCTTCTACATGAATGCAGGTAGAAACTTTGAGTGGATTTGAATGTACTCTGATGTCACTGGGGCGTTAAACCCTATTGTTCCTTCCTTCTTAATTTAAATTTTGGTTCATGTGGTTGCCATTAGGGATCTCCTGGCGCCGCCATCTCGTTCGCTGGAGACCTTTTCCACAATTGCGAGAACCCGCCGAAAATTTCATTTCTCAACAACACAGAGCACCACCGCAATGGCACCTGCATGTAAGAACTTTTCTTAACAATGAGCGCTCTAGCTGCCTCCACGATATCTGAAGGATGATGTAGACTTCGCACTGCACCATTGGCCTCCAAGGTAGTCTCATCTCACGCCATGACTTTTTTTTCTTTTTTTTTTAAGGACTTGGTCTCTGTGCCTCCTCTGCCAATATCTTTGGGTGAACAGCGATGCAACACAGCAATAGCAGGGAACGCAGTACCTCCAACACATGCTCGAAAAAAAAATATAGGACGAGTCTGACTGCTACGTAAATATTTGTCGTGCATCTGGTGGCCAGCACATCGTACATTTGTGAGAGGTAATCTGACCGATTAAAGTACTCGGTAGTGAAGCCACTTTATAAAAAGGGAGACAGGGATAATGTTGACAATTTTAGACCTATTTCTATGCCATCGGTGTTTGCTAAAGTTATCGAGAAGGTTGTATATACAAGGTTACTGGAGCATTTAAATTCACATAATTTGCTGTGAAATGTACAGTTTGGTTTTAGAAATGGTTCAACGACTGAAAATGCTATATTCTCTTTTCTCTGTGAGGTTTTGGACGGATTAAATAAAAGGTTGCGAACGCTAGGTGTTTTCTTTGATTTAACGAAGGCTTTTGACTGTGTTGACCACAAAATATTACAGCAGAAGTTGGACCATTATGGAGTAAGGGGAGTAGCTTACAATTGGTTCACCTCTTACTTTAAGAACAGAAAGCAGAATGTAATTCTCCGCAATATTGAGAGTGGTAGTGATGTTTAGTCCCAATGGGGCAGTGTTAAGTGGGGCATTCCCCAAGGGTCGGTGCTGGGGCCACTGCTGTTTCTTATTTATATAAATGATATGCCTTCTAGTATTACAGGTGATTCAAAAATATTTCTGTTTGCTGATGACACCAGCTTGGTAGTGAAGGATCTTGTGTGTAATATTGAAACAGTATCAAATAATATAGTTAATGAAATAAGTTCATGGCTTGTGGAAAATAATTTGATGCTAAATCACAGTAAGACTCAGCTTTTACAGTTTCTAACTCACAATTCAACAAGAACCGATATTTTGATCAGACAGAATGGGCATGTTATAAGCGAGACGGAACAGTTGAAGTTCCTAGGCGTTCGGATAGATAATAAGCTGTTGTGGAAAGCCCACGTCCAGGATCTTGTTCAGAAACTAAATGCTGCTTTATTTACCATTAGAACAGTATCTGAAATAAGTGACAGTTCAACACGAAAAGTAGTCAACTTCGCATATTTTCATTCGCTTATGTCGTACAGTATTATTTTTTGGGGTAATTCTTCTGATTCAAAAAGGGTATTTTTGGCTCAAAAACGGGCTGTTCGAGCTATATGTGGTGTAACTTCAAGAACCTCTTGTCGTCCCCTATTCAATAGTGTGGGAATTCTGACATTGCCCTCACAGTACATATTTTCTTTAATGTCGTTTGTTGTTAGCAATATTAGCCTATTCCCAAGAGTTAGCAGCTTTCACTCAGTTAATACTAGGCAGAAATCAAATCTGCATGTGGAATGCACTTCCTTGCCTCTTGTGCAGACAGGAGTGCAGTATTCTGCTGCATCCATTTTCAATAAGCTACCACAAGGACTCAAAAATCTTAGCAGTAGCCCAAACTGTTTTAAGTCTAAACTGAAGAGTTTCCTCATGGTTCAGTCCTTCTATTCTGTCGAGGAGCTCCTGGAAGAGCTAAAGAATTAAGCAAATTCCTGTGTTACATTGTTGATTTTCTTTATTTAAACTTACGACTTGTCGCCTGAATATGTTTTTTTTAATATTTCATTTCATCTGCTTCTACTATCGTGTTATAATTTCATGTATTGACTCGTTCCATGACCATGGAGACTTCTCTTTAATTTGGTCCCACGGAACAACAAATAAATAAATAAATAAAATAAACTAAACGTATTTGTAGCAAATACGTCAAAGTGATGTGTGCATGCAAGTAAAAAGTACACTGACGAAATAAATCGCAACACTTACAAAAATTAATGTAGAGTAAAGATATTTTGGGGATACATCTGTCTAGGTAACATATTTGACTGATTAACATTCCAAGATCACAGTTTAATGTGAGATACGAGCCACTGCAAATATGAAATGGTGGTACACTAATAACTGGTGTAACCGCCAGAATGTTGCAAGCAAGGATGCAAACGTGAATGCATTGTGTTGCACAGGTGCCAGATTTCGGATTGTGGCATGGAGTTCCACGTCCGTTGCACTGGGTCAAAAGAAGACTGAAAATTTCCATGGTCCAACCGGGATTTGATTCCTCGACTTCTAGATTGCCAAGCACGCGCTGTATTAACATCCCACGAGACTCAACTGTATGAGGAGTAGCCACACAAAGAAACTATTCGCCCCTAGATTGTGGGAAACCTTATTCCACAATCTAAATCCATGTCCTGTAAAGCGCACCTAAATGAGGTCGAGGAAGGGTCCGCTAATCCCCGGTCCCAACTCCGCGGCTTTCACGGCATGTAGAAGCGCCGAGGACCCATAACGGTCCGCCCTTATGTGATGCGTTGATGAAGGAGGATGGAGATGTTCTAACAAGAACTGTAACGCCCACATTTTACAATCTGAATTATGATTTTTCTAAATTTTTTGTCAGACCCAATATTTGTTTTTTCCTTACTTACGACCAGTTCATAGAGTATGTTTAAAATATGGCCGAAACCCTTGGAGCAGCATGGAGTACGTGTAATGTACGTAAGATGCGTTGTCATTCTAACGAAAAGGCCGTTATGCACGTATACAGGGTGAAGTAGAGTTCCACCGACAAAATTTCAATAGTTGTCGAAGGATATTTTCCGTGTATTTTGGTGTAATGTACCCTTTGTCTCCAGTGGGTAGCTGCAGAGTAATTAGTAATTACATACCGTTTAATTGCTTACCCATTACATCGATATTGCGTTGAAAATATCTACACAATATGAAAATGATGACGATGTGCGCTGTATGTCATGGTCGAAAATAAAATTGATCTGTTATCACACGGTACCTGCTGTTGATTACAATAATGTCCGCTTTACTCTGCGCCCTCAAGCTCGAGTTCAGTACTGCTCGGTCCGATCTCAGATTGGTTTTCCCAGTAGCGTTATTTGTACGTTAAGTAATACACAACAGTATGGATTGGCTTGCTGATGAAGAATAGACCGATATGCATCTGCTGTCGGTTCACTGAATGCAATGGAAAACCGGCACGACGACGATATGTTCAGCTGTTCCCGCGGCAACGTCAACAACTTAACAGCAGATTAGCATCTGTACATAGGCGTCTGCGAATAACTGGATCCTTTCGTGTTATTACGTTTTGTTGATTCGATGTTACAGGGTTTTCACTATTAAAGTATTTTCATAGAAACAAAGATAATCCTGGTAACAAAGCCAAACAGGTCATAATCACATTATTACTTTGAAACGACCCTCGGGACCACGGGTCCCCCGTGCTAAAACACTCAGGAAATATCCCTGAACAACCTCCAAATTTTGTTTGGCTTTCTCGTTCATCCTCTATAGGTTGCATGAACTGTACGTAGCTTCCTCTCCCATTCCTAGCGCTGCCTGTGTGGGTGGGGGAGGGGGGGGAGGGGGAGATTTGGTCTGTGACTCACAAATATGAAATCAATTTTCTTTATAACAATTATTCTACATCTACAGCCATACCGTTCAAACCACTGTGAAGTGCGTGGTAGAATGTATTTCCCACTGTACCGGTTATTAAAGTTTCCTAACGTTTCATTCACGTACGGAACGCGTGAAGAATGCTTGTTGAAACAACTCAGTGGGCGCTATAATTAGTCTAAACCTGTCCTCGCGATCCCTACGGGACCGACACGTGGCGATTGTACTACATCATTTACAGATGGTTCTTCAAGTTTACTGACTATGCTTCCTCGGAATAGTTTGGCTCGACATTAAAGCGTTTGCCAGTTCAGTTTCATCCGAATCTCCGTGACAGTCTGCAACTGGTCAAACCAATCTGTGACCATTAGTGGTTCCTTTCTCTTTTTCGCTCCATTCTCCTCTTATTCCTGTTTGGCACAGGTCTCAGACACTGGAGCAATATTCTTGGATGAGTGTCACAAGCCTTCTGTATTCAGTCTCCTCTGTAGGCTGGCTGTATTTCCCTGGTATCCTACCAATGCAGTGAAGTCTATCACCTGCGTTACCTGCGACTGAGCCTGTGTGACCATTCTGTTTCATACCCCCTGAAAACTGTTACGCAAAGGTACGTGTATGAGTTGCAAAAATTTGGGAATTTGTGGTAATTTCCTATGGGACCAAACTGCTGAGGTCATCGGTCCCTAGGCTTACACACTACTTAATCTAACTTAAACTAATTTTCGCTAAGCCACTACACACACCCATGGCCGAGGAGGACGCGAACCTCCGACGGGGGGAACCGCGCGAGCCGGTACGTGACATCCGTTGAAGTTCGTTGTTGATCCTCTCAGTTTTTTTATTATAGAGACCAGCCAGCTCTCTGACCGAGCACTATGAGCTACCGTGCCTGCTTTGAGAGGTGCATGTTCAATAGTTGGTTAATTAGGCACATCTGCCACCCAAAAAGTGTCTCCAATAGATGTTTAGAAGAAACTCCATTTTATTGTGGTCGATCGTTGCGCCTCAGACCGCGCGGCTATGAGTTGCAGATTCCTACTGTGAACTGATATTGTAGTCTTAGGATACCACGTTTTCATTTTCTGAAGTGCACAATTTTACTTGAAGATTTAAAGCAGGTTTCCCATCTTTGCATCACTCTGGAATCCTATCAAGATCTAACAGAATATTTCTGCTTCTTCATTATAGGTAACTACATCTGCGAAAAGTTTGGGGTTACTGAAATATTGTTTGCAAAGTCATTACTATACAACACTGACAACAGGGGTTCCGATACCTTTCCCAGAGGCACACTCTAAGTTGCTTGTACTTCTGTTGACTTTCCATCCAAGATAACTTAATGCGTGCTCTCCTAAATTCAGTCAAATTTCGCTTTATAACCCATACGATCGTACTTTTTATAGTAAGTATAGATTAGGTACTGAGTCAAATGCTTTTTCGAAATCGAGAAATACAGCATTTGCCTGACTGCGTTGATCCATGTCTTTGAGGAAGTCATATGGGAAAAAAACAGCGAGTTAGTTTTCACAAGGTCGATGTTTTCGAAATCGATGCTGTTTGCTATGGAGGAAATAGCTCATTACTTTTGAGCTAAGCATATGTTTTAAAATTCTACAACAAATAATTTCAATAATATTAGTTTTGTCGTTGACTTCTGATGTACTTCTTTTATCCGGGTGCTTTCTCCCCACCACTGGGCAGTTTTTTCTTCTAGGGATCCGTAATAGATTATGGTTAAAAGGGGAAGTAGCTCAGACGGAAATATTGAATAGGATATGACAGGAATTTCATCAGGTGCTGAAACTCTGTTACCTTTAGCGATTTCAGCTGTTTCTCAACACCACCGACAGTAATATCTCTATCACTTCTCTTTGCAGTGTTGCGAGAATTGTGCAGGCACATTACTACGGGGGTAGTTCAACATATCACCGTCGTTATTATGAAGTGGAAAATAAAACTTTATATTAAGTGTATATTAAGTAAGAAGAGTATGCATCACAACTTACATAATGTTGTGGCGTAACAAGACAGCTACGCCACACTGAAGTAGCCGAAAGGCACGCGTAATCTCAAGTAGGCTAGATAAAGGTCTGAAACAGGATACTTATTAATGTTATAAAGAAAAGTATGCAGCTGCTGGAATACTTAACTTTTAGTCCTTGTTGTATTCATCGTTCTTGATGAGACATTTCATACGATAACTATCAAACTATGTAAGGCTAATGGCGCCTTGCTAGGTCGTAGCCATGGACTTAGCTGAAGGCTATTCTAACTATCAGCTCGGCTAATGAGCGATGCTTCGTCAGTGTAGTCGCTAGCAAAGTCTTCGTACAACTGGGGCGAGTGCTAGTCCGTATCTCGAGACCTGCCTTGTGGTGGCGCTCGGTCTGCGATCACACATTGGCGACACGCGGGTCCGACATGTACTAAATGGACCGCGGCCGATTTAAACTACCACCTAGCAAGTGTGGTGTCTGGCGGTGACACCACACATAACATCACAAAAAAATTTTGTAAGGTGGAAAAGCATAACTATTTTTCATATTATGGTAGAATATGCATGGTGATACTACCGACGACAGTACTACAAAAGCAAAGTCCTCAACTACGGTTTTCTGTAATTCCTTCATCAAAGAAGACGAAGTAAATATCCCGGTACTCAAATCAAGAACTGCTGCCAACACGAGTAGCCTAGAAGTAAATACCCTCGGTGGAATGAAGCAACTGGAATCAATAAAGGCAAGTCTGGCAAGACTGCATTTCAGTTAGGTACCTTACAGAGTACGATGATGTAATAGCTCCATATTTAGCTATCATCTACAACCACTCACTCGACGAAATATTCGTACCTAAAGGCAGGAAAGATGAACAGATCACACTAGTACTCAAGTAAGGAAACACGAGTAAGCCACTGAATTACAGACCTATATCACTGACGTCGATTTTTAGTAGGATTTTAGACCATGCAAGTGTTGTGTTCGAACATTATGAATTTGAATTACCTCTAAGAAGTGTTATATTGGTTCTGCTGTTCCTAATCTATATAAATGATTTAGGATACAATCTGAGCAACCATCTTAGATTTTTTGCAGGTGGTACTGTCATTTACCGTCTAGTAAGGTCATCAGAAGATCAAAACTAATTACAAAATGGCTTAGACGAGATAGCTGATTGGTTCGAAAAGTTGCAGCTGACTCTAATGGAAGGTCGCGTGAAGGTGTGAAATCATTTACATTAGTACTACAAGGTTAGACGATAACTCACACAAATTTAAAGGCTGTCAGTTCAACTGAATATCTAAGGATAAGAGTTACAAACAACTTAACAACTTAAATTGGCGTTCCAATAGATAATGTGGGGAAGGCGACCCAAAGACTGCGTTTTATTGGCAGAACACATAGAGCATGGAACAAATCCACCAAAGAGATTGCCTGTCCATCCTCTTATGGAGTATTGTTTTGCGGTATGATACCCTTACCAGATGCGATTGATGCAGGACATCGAAAAATTTCAAAGAATGACGCTTTGTATTATCGCGAAATTGGGGAGAATGTGTCGCGGATATGATAAGCGAGTTGGAGTGGCAATCATTGAAACGAAGGCATTCTTCGCTGCGGCAAGATCTTTTCACGACATTTAAATCTCCAACTTTCTCCTCCGAATGCTAAAACATTTTGTTGACGCTCACGTGTATAGGGAGAAATAATCATCGTAATAATATGAGAAATCAGAGCTTTTACGGGAAGACTTAGGTCTTCATTTTTCCCTCGCGTTGTTAAAGATTGAAACGGTACAGAAATAGTGTGAAAGTGGTTCGATGAACCCTCTGCCAGGCATTAAGTGTGAATTACAGAAGTTATATAGCTGTAGACATGCTTCATAAAAGAAGGAAATATGGGTTATAAAAGTTAAAATAAATAGAACAACGGTCATATGCGTAGCAAGAGGTAATATCATAGAACATGATGTAGAAAATTTTTGATCGCGCTGTTGCTCCTTTTTCCGGAAGTAGGATATTTTGTTTATGTTGGTCACTTGCAAGGCGACACGGCTCGGACAGGAGTTGACAGCACCCCACTGGGGGCGTAGGGAGCGGGTGAGCGAGGATTGGGGTGCAGCTAGTTTCTAGGTAAACTAGGTGCAGATTTCACAGGTTTCTGGTTAGGTGCAAATATCACTGGGCGCCGTTATCGTATGTCCTTTGAATCACTGTTGAAATATCTCACACGTAACTTGATATCGTGTGATACTGTGAGGGAGGTGTGGGGGGAGGAAGAGGTAGATGGGGAGAGAGAGAGAGAGAGAGAGAGAGAGAGAGCGATTTTCGTTACTGCGTTTCAGCTTAGTGTCAACACAGGCTGCTGAGCGGTAGCTTCAGGAATGTGTGGTCGTTGTGAGTTATGTTATTGCATGCCATAAAATTCATAGCGTCCGAAGAGCGAACAGAAAGATTCCGTGCCAGCTTATCGCGTCGCCCATTGCTGTTACCGCGTTCTCACTGCGCGGCATTCCTGGGCGAGCGGAATCTTGCTTCCAAGTGGCTTCCGCTTGCGAAACTGCCCGTCATCCTGGTGTACTCATCGGAAGACGATTGAATGCGGCGCCGTCTCCGCCCATGACTCTCAGCGAGGCCACAGCACAAAGACGGCCTTCGTAATGTGAGACGTGACGCGAATCCTGGCGCCCTGTCCGCCATTGGCGTGCGGTTCTGGCCGGTTCACACAAGCCGCCGGGGCAGGAGAATCCCTCGGGATCCCCTCAAGTTATCTACTGCGCAGTCCCTATTACTTTCCACAGAAATTGAAAGGCCTTGTACGTGGTGAGGCTGGGGACGGCGTTTTGCTGACCGCAGCCCGCTGTGCTTCAGACAGGATATATTTCAAACCTAGAAATGTATTCCCCACCCCCCAATGGATGCAGAATGATTAGGTGGATTATTACTCGTATGTGTACAAGGAGGCAGAGGGTGTTTCGACCTTGAGAAGCATGTGAGCAGAACGTAATAGATGGTATTGAATGGTGCAAGGATTACGAAGATTAGGCTCGTCGAAATGCAAAATAGGGCAGGAGAGTGAAGCCTTGATTCACAAGGAGGATTGGAATGAAGATTTGTCTTTAATGTCCGGCAGACAACGATGTCGTTAGAGATGGAACACAGAGCCCGGCCCCATAGCCGAGGCACCTAATGCAAGGTAGAGCTGTTCGTTTCGAATTCTACTGGTGGAAAACATTTTCACGGGAAGTATGCGACCAGCAGAGCAGAGGAGAGGAGATGGCGCAACCTTTCAGGCACTGTTCACGGTGATCCGTTTGTCGGACGAAGAAGTCAAGTGCGGCGGCCCTCTTGGTGGTATTCGAGAGGGGTAATCTATGTGCCAGCACCGGATTTCTGTATCTTTCTTGCTTCGTGATCATTCAGCACAACCGTGACACCTGCCCCAACAGATACTCCTGAGACAACTCTCCCCACCACCACCGGAAAGAGGCCATTGTTGGCAGAAGAAGACCCTTTCCCTGTAGCCAACTGAACCTATCACTAGTGTTCTCCTGGTAAACAATACGACGCATGTTTTTTCTTCCTTTGTGGAGAACACGTTCGTAATGAGCAAATATGGGGCAGGAAATTGGCCCTATCATTTAAAAGCATCACTCGGCCTTGGATTTACACAACAAGGGAAAACACCGAAAAACTAAATTCGGGTGGTTGGATAGGAATTGGGAGCTCGGTCCTCCCTGAATGCGAGTCGCAGACCACGTGACTTGGTAGATTACAGTTACGGGTGAGTAGATACCAGCACCGAGTCCTGGTCTGGGAAGACATAACATATTCAGGATAGGATAAGTAGAATACGAAGACGATTGTGATGTGGGAATATGTTGGTATTTACGTGGCTAAGGCATAGGGTGGTAAAACTCTGAGGAAACGGAGTTTGTGCAATCTGGAAAGCCTTGCCACGGTTCGCACGGCTCCCCCCGTCGGAGGTTCGAGTCCTCCCTCTGGCATGGGTGTCGGTGTTGTCCTTAGGCGTAGACCTCAGCAGTTTGGTCCCATAGGAACTTACCACAAATTTCCAAAAACGGAGTTTATAGGAGTTATACGATCTTGAAAGAGGTTCCAGAATCTGAGAAGAGAAAGGAATTTTTTTCTGTATTGTATTATACCTTGGGTCAGGAGAGGTTTCCGCGAATGCACAAGAATAAATTATGAGTACTGTCTCGACTGGATCTGAGATAATACAAACGGTGGAAAGTTTGTACCAGGCACTGCTAGTGACAGTACTATAGAACGCATCTGATATATGTTGGAGGAAGCATCTATAACCACTTCCATAAAAGTGCAGGAGCAATCAAAAACCAGAATGAGGAAAGCAACTGCAGAACGCACACAGTTAGGAGTAAGATTTTAGTTACCACGCTGGCTGTTGGAGTCGGTGAAACAAATGGCGTTGTCTGTGGACTGTGCTGTGAAGCGCTGTGGCTAGACATGAGAACGCCCGTAACGCCAGCAGCGAGGTACGTAGGGAAAGCACAGCCAATTTTTTGTAAGCTTTTCAACAAATCAAAAGAAATGGGCTAGTAATAAAACTGAATTTGTATGACAGAACGTGTAAAATCACACAATGTAGGACCTGCTATATAATAACAGACAGCTGGTCTTTACTTAAGAAACAAATAAAAATAAATAGATATGTTAATATGACGCGAAGAAAGTAGTCTTGCTTAATTAACATTTGCTAATAAAAATCGCCCCCCCCCCCCCCCCCCCCATGTACCATGGACCTTGCCGTTGGTGGGGAGGCTTGCGTGCCTCAGCGATACAGATAGCCGTACCGTAGGTGCAACCACAACGGAGGGGTATCTGTTGAGAGGCCAGACAAACGTGTGGTTCCTGAAGAGTGGCAGCAGCCTTTTCAGTAGTTGAAGGGGCAACAGTTCGGATGATTGACTGATCTGGTCTTGTGACACTAACCAAAGCAGCCTTGCTGTGCTGGTACTGCGAACGGTTGAAAGCAAGGGGAAACTTTTTCCCGAGGGCATGCAGCTTTACTTTATGGTTAATGATGATGGCGTCCTCTTGGGTAAAATATTCCTGAGGTAGAATAAGCCACCCATTCGGATCTCCGGGCGGGGACTACTCAGGAGGACGTTGTTATCAGGAGAAAGAAAACTGGCGTTCTACGGATCGGAGCGTGGAATGTCAGATCCCTTAATCGGGCAGGTAGGCTAGAAAATTTAAAAAGGGAAATGGATAGGTTAAAGTTAGATATAGCGGGATTAGTTAAGTTCGGCGGCAGGAGGAACAAAACTTCTGGTCAAGTGTATACAGGGTTATAAATACAAAATCAAATAGGGGTAATACAGGAGTAGGTTTAATAATGAATAGGAAAATAGGAATGCGGGTAAGCTACTACAAACAGCATAGTGAACGCATTATTGTGGCCAAGATAGATACGAAGCCCACGCCTACCAAAGCAGTACAAGTTTATATACCAACTAGCTCCGCAGATGACGAATAGATTGATGAAATGTATGATGAGATAAAAAAAAAATTATTCAGATTGTGAAGGGAGACGAAAATTTAATAGTCATGGGTGACTGGAACTCGATAGTAGGAAAAGGAAGAGGAGGAAACGTAGTAGGTGAATATGGAATGCGGCTAAGGAATGAAAGAGGAAGCCGCCTGGTAGAATTTTGCACAGAGCATAACTTAATCATAGCTAACACTTGGTTCAAGAGTCATAAAAGAAGGTTGTATACATGGAAGAACCCTGGATATACTGGAAGGTCTCAGATAGATTATATAATGGTAAGACAGATATTCAGGAACCAGGTTTTAATTTGTTAGACGTTTCCTGGGGCAGATGTGGACTCTGACCACAATCTACTGGTTATGAACTGTAGATTGCAACTGAAGAAACTGTAAAAAGGTGGGAATTTGAGGAGATGGGACCTGGATAAACTGAAAGAACCAGAGGTTGTAGAGAGCTTCAGGGAGAGCATTAGAGAACGATGGACAAGAATGGGGGAAAGAAATACAGTAGAATTAAAATGGGTAGCTTTGAGAGATGAAATAGTGAACGTAGTAGAGGATCAAGTGGGTAAAAAGACGAGGGCTAATAGAAATCCTTCGGTAACAGAAGAGATATTGAATTTAATTGATGAAAGGAGAAAATATAAAAATGCAGTAATTGAAGCAGACAAAAAGGAATACAAACGTCTCAAAAATGAGATCGACAGGAAGCGCAAAATGGCTAAGCAGGGATGGCTAGAGGACAAATGTAAGGATGTAGAGGCTTACCTCACTAGGGGTAAGATAGATACCGCCTACCGGAAAATTAAATAGACGTTTGGAAATAAGAGAACCACTTGCATGAATATCAAGAGCTCAGATGGAAGCCTAGTTCTAAGCAAAAGAAGGAAAGAAGAAAGGTGGGAGGAGTATATAGAGGGTCTATACAAGGGCGATGTTCTTGAAGACAGTATTATAGAAATGAAAGAGGATGTAGACGAAGATGAAGTAGGAGATATGATACTGAGTGAAGAGTTTGACAGAGCACTGAAAGACCTAAGTCGAAACAAGGCGCCGGGAGTAGATAACATTCCACTAGAACTACTGACGGCCTTGGGAGAGCCAGGCCTAACAAAAGTCTATTATCTAGTGAGCAAGATGTATGAGACAGGCGAAATACCCTCAGACTTCAAGAAGAATATAATAATCCCAATCCCAAAGAAAGCTGGTGTTGGCAAATGTGAAAATTACCGAAGTATCAGTTTAATAAGCCACGGCTGCAAAATACTAACTTGAATTCTTTACAGACGAATGGAAAAACTGGTAGATGCCGACCTCGGGGAAGATCAGTTTGGATTCCGGAGAAATGCTGGAACACGTGATGCAGTACTGACCCTACGACTTATCTTACAAAATAGATTAAGGAAAGGCAAACCTACGTATCTAGCATTTGTAGACATAGAGAAAGCTTTTGACAATGTTGACTGGAATACTCTCTTTCAAATTCTGAAGGTTGGTTGGTTGATTTGGGGGGGGGGGGGGGGGGGAGACCAAATTGCCAGGTCATCGGTCTCATGGGATTAGGGAAGGATAGGGAAGGAAGTCGACCGTGCCCTTTCAAAGGAACCATCCCGACATTTGCCTGAAGCGATTTAGGGAAATCACGGAAAACCTAAATCAGGATGGCCGGACGCGGGATTGAACCGTCGTCCTCCCGAATGCGAGTCCAGTGTGCTAACCACTGCGCCACCTCGCTCGGTAAATTCTGAAGGTTGCGGGGGTAAAATACAGGTAGCGAAAGGCAATTTACAATTTGTACAGAAACCAAATGACAGTTATAAGAGTCGAGGGACATGTAAGGGAAGCAGTGATTGGGAAGGGAGTGAGACAGGGTTGTAGCCTATCCCCGATGTTATTCAATCTGCATATTGAGCAAGCAGTGAAGGAAACAAAAGAAAAATTCGGAGTAGGAAATAAAATCCATGGAGAAGAAATAAAAACTTTGAGGTTCGCCGATGACATTGTAATTCTGTCAGAGACAGCAAAGGACTTGGAAGAGCAGCTGAACGGAATGGACAGTGTCTTGAAAGGAGGATATAAGATGAACATCAACAAAAGCAAAACGAGGATAATGGAATGTAGTCGAATTAAGTCGGGTGATGCTGAGGGAATTAGATTAGGAAATGAGACGCTTAAAGTAGTAAAGGAGTTTTGCTATTTGGGGAGCAAAATAACTGATGATGGTCGAGGTAGAGAGGATATAAAATGTAGACTGGCAATGGCGAGGAAAGCGTCTCTGAAGAAGAGAAATTTGTTAGCATCAAGTATAGATTTAAGTGTCAGGAAGTCGTTTCTGAAAGTATTTGTATGGAGTGTAGCCATGTATGGAAGTGAAATGTGGACGATAAAAAGTTTACGCAAGAAGAGTATAGAAGCTTTCGAAATGTGGTGCTACAGAAGAATGCTGAAGATTAGATGGGTAGATCACATAACTAACGAGGAAGTATTGAATAGAATTGGAGAGAAAAGAAATTTGTGGCACAAGTTGACTAGAAGAAGGTAGAGTTTGCTAGGGCCTATTCTGAGGCATCAAGGGATCACCAATTTAGTATTGGAGGGCAGTGTGGAGGGTAAAAATCGTAGAGGGAGACCAAGAGATGAATACACTAAACAGATTCAGAAGGATGTAGGTTGCAGTAGGTAATGGGAGATGAAGATGCTTGCACAGGATAGAGTAGCATCAAACCAGTCTCTGGACTGAAGCCCACACCAACAACGACAATAAAAGTCGCTTTTATCCAATACAGATATTAGAAGCTTAGAGGTAATGAACACTTTCTTACAACAATGTCTTTATGCCAGAAATCGATCATCGTAATAAATAAATGAATGATGCTTAAGCTAACAAAACGCATGGCTACGAAATATCAAGAGGTACAGGCTGCGCACCATCGTCGCCAGTGGCCTATAGGGTCCCTCCCGATTTAGTTCTGTCGTAAGACCAAGCTCTCAGGAAATTGTTAGTTTTCAGTTAATCACTATTAATTGTGTTTAGTAAATAAATATATCATAATAGCGTCCCTTTTCAATGATATTCCGAATAATATAGCTTCCTGCTTCATCACTTAGAATCACAAGAAGTAGAATGTCACTTTAGAGCGAAACCGACGGCACCAATACTGCTTCTGCGAGGAACAAACTTCGAGAGCTTCTCGGCAAAACGGGTAGGAAGAATCCTACATGACTATTTACTAAGTAGCCCCAAGGACGAACTGTCCTAGTCTCCGCAAAACACTGATGGAAAACAAATGCAGTTATACGGTACGCCTCTTACACCATTTTCTATTAACTCACTGGCTAAACGTAGACATTTCTGGAGGCTTAGTAAATGTGTGTTGGTGGCGGTGGGGGGGGGGGGGGGGGAGGGGGGGCGACTCTCGCTCGCTGATTCACGCAACGTGTTGATCATTTAACCCTAGCAATACCAACGAATTTTACGTAACGCGTAACGCCAAGGGTGGGTACTTGGGCCCACCACCACAAAAACCTAAAAAAAAAAAAAAAAAAACAAATTTCTTTGAATGTGTTTTACTTTTATGAATACATTTTTTAAATACGTACTGATTTGTAGGAAGGGTACAGAGCCTGAAAGTATTCAGCATATCTTAGTTACACAAACGTAGTTTCTGTAATGTTCAGACCGAGTGGATGGGAATTTCATGTCCACCACAAGAAATATTAAAAAATACAAATTTCGTTGTCATTGATTTTCATTCACAACATAGCTTCTAATGTTATAAATGTGAGTTAGAAGAGCCTCAACTTGAAAATATGAATGACATTTGTTCTGACTAATCACATTCACTCCTAAGATGGAAATATTTGAGTTAAATTTTACTGAAAAATTTGAAACAGTTACGGAATCTGATACAAGAAACCATTGAAAACAATCAATTATTTTTCAAAATTTTAAAATATAAAGTACCATACTAATTAACGGTATTTTGAAAAGGTGGGCACAAAGTAATGTCCTTCTCCTCATTTGGCACTGCGAGAGTTAACTTCTTCTTCTACCGTCACCTGATAAATTGAGGAACTGAGTCTTCTGAATTCTTGGCGTATCGCCCTGCCCCAACAGCAACTTACCCGTGTCCCGTTCGCCCCTCTTAGCTTTCATAAGCCAACCGTAAGGCCATGTTAAATATTAGTTGCTGCATCAAAGTCAGGTCGTTGCCCACAATCAACTGACGGTCGCCTGCTAAATCCACTGACGGGTCGCGATCCACCGCCCTGTGCAGCGTCTTCTGCCTAGGGTGATCATTAAACGCCGAGACCACATCGTCGCAAATAATAGCGATTGACAGAACTTGAAAAATCCAAGTACAGTGAGTTGCTGTATGTATAGTAGACAAGTGACCGTGGTTTCTAATTTTATGTTAAACAGATATTGAAGAAATTGTTTGAGGCATCTAATTACTCATTAGAAGATCCCACCTTTTGGTATATCCTAATTGTAAACGTCAGTTGCATATAATCTCGTTCCATGGTGCAGACTTGCACCCAGAATCTTGTGGATAAAAGGAGATGGTGTGGGAGAATACCTGGTAACATTTATACCAATGCCGTATTAACTTTTGAAACTTCGTGAGTGTTTTATCTTACGTCTACTCTTCAACGTAGTAGCTGACAGGGCCGCTTCCACCATAAGACAAGATTAGGCGGCCGCCTATTTCGGCAAAATTTTAGGGACGGTATAAGGCAGAAATTTAATTTCAAATCAAACAGCGAAAAAATTGAGCAAGTGGGGAAAAAATGAGAGGAAGAATTAAAACACCGAATTGTTTCCAAAAGCGTACGGAACAATAACTTAATAAATCTTTACTGTCTTTGACGAATGTAGACACATTGTCCCTACTTATCTCAAAACAGAAGCAGCCGCTACTGAGTACAAAACGAAAAAAAACAGGGCTCTGATTCATCTACGTCGAACGCTGGCTTGCGCTCGTGTTGCAACTTGATACCGTAACTCCATCAGTCTCTCTGTTTTAGTGTTCGCATATCATGTGTCATGCGTCACTTGAAGGGAGGGCTATCCCCAGAAAATACGGACGTCCTCTCACCTTAGATTAATATTTGAAAGTATAATAGGAGATTTGGATTATTGTGCCGTTCGATGTCGATGGTATTCGGGGGTAGTAAGTGGGAGGTGGGGTGGGGTGGGGGGGTGATATCAGGTCTCTCTCCAGCCATCAACTGTCAACTCAGTTGATACTTTACGGCTGGAGAGACACCATCACTGTTACAGTCGCAAAAGAGTGGCACTAGTCGCACCATTATGTGGGTGTAAATCAGGTTTGCTTTAAATACACGGTGTTAAAGAGCGTGAGCGTCAGTTACCATCGAGATTGAACGTGGTGAGTTGATGTTGGTCAAGAATGCCTTTAAGGCGACAAAGACGCCATTATCAACACCTCACTGAGTTCGAACGAGGTCGTGTAATAGGGCTACGAGAAGCTGGATGTTCCTTCTGCGATACTGTAGAAAGACTTGGCAGGAATGTAGCCACTGTACGTAGTTCTTGGCAGCGGTAGTTAGGAGAATGTACGATCGCAAGACGACAAGGCTCCGGTTGGCCACGTGGCAGTATCGAGAGGGAACACCGTCGTGTTCGGCGTATGGCTCTAAAGCATCTTACTGTTGGCACCACAGTGACACAACAAACCGCTCAGAAAAATAGTTCAAATGGCTCTGAGCACTATGGGACTTAACATCTGAGGTCATCAGTCCCCTACGACTTACAACTACTTAAACCTAACTAACCTAAGGACATCACACACATCCATGCCCGAGGCAGGATTCGAACCTGCGACCGTAGCGGTCGCGCGGTTCCAGACTGAAGCGCCTAGAACCGCTCGGCCACAGCGGCCGGCAAACCGCCCAGAGGCAGATGCCTTGTAGCGTGCATTCCACTGACACCAAAACACAGTCATTTGCGACTTCAGTGGTGTCAAGCGAGAGCTCATTGGAGGGCAGAGTGGAAGTCTGTTGTTATCTGATGAAAGCTGATTCTTGCTCGGTATCATGTGTTGGTTAAGGGCCAGTTGACGGCCTGCAACCAACCTGACTGTGTGCTAGACGCACTGGACACACACCTAGAGTTATGGTACGGGGGGGGGGGGGGGGCGGCGAGCGATTTCGTACGACGGCAGGAGCACCCTTGTGGTTATCTCACACACCCTGGTTGCAAATTTGGGCGTCAATCTGGTGATTAGTGCTACCACTCATGAACAGCGTTCAAGGCGGTGTTTTCCAACAGGATAATCGTCGCCCACATACCGCTGTTGTATGCTCTACAGAGCGTCGACATGTTTCCTTGGCCTACTCGGTCACCAACTCTGTCTTTGGTCGAGCACATATGGTTCATCATCGGCCGACAACTCCAGCGTCATTCACAAACATCATTCGCCGTCCCCTTATTGACCGACTAAGTGCAACAGGCATGGTACTCCACCCCAAAAACTTACATCCAGTACCTTTACAACACAATTCATGCACTTTTGCATGCTTGCATTCAATATTCTGGTGGTTACAGTGGTTATTAATGTACCCGCATTTCACATTTGCTATGGTTTATCTCACGCTTACATGAACCTGTGGTCTTGCAATGTCAATCACTTACACGTGTTACCTAGACAAATGTATTTCCGAAATTTCGTTACTCTACAGTAATTATTTGTGGAATTTAGTTTTCCGTCAGTGCATATAAGAGCTAGTCAACTGAAAAAGGGGCATATGGGAAAAAAGCAAATAAATTGATCATTATTTTAAAAATAATTGCCGTAACTGTTAATACATTTATCCCACAGTGAGACTAGATGGTCAGTGCCTTCATGGAAGAATGTTTGCCGTTGGTTACGGAACCATGATTATACCAGCACCTCTTCCAACGAAGGAAATCGACGGGGTCGAATTTCTTTCTTCAAGGCTCCAAAATATGGAAATCGCATGGGGAGGAATAGGGATTGTATGGAGGGTGTGTAAGGGCCCACCAGCGAACTTTTGCACCGTATTTAAACAGGCTTGGCAAAATTTATTGACATCGCTCACATCGGAGTCTCGCACGGCGGCCCACGGGCTTGCCCGGTCCAGCCCGCTGACTGATTTTCTCAGCTGACGCGGCTGCACATTCGGCCCACAGCACTGGGCTGCTGAGACCGCCGAATTGGAATGGCTGCGCCGCCTATCGAACATACATCCCTCACTGCGTACCGAGCTTTAACGCTCTAGGGATGCTCTGGCCACCTCTGTGTGGGACTTCCCTATATAGCGTGAAAAGCCTTTAACACGAAACTGGTGGGCCCAAAATATTTTTCTTTGTTAAAAGAAATTCATTTTACACTAAGATTGCGAAATAAATGCTCTAGAATGTGTTAGAAGCAATTTTTTGAAATGCAATTTGCTGCTAAAATGTGCACATGCAGTTGCTAATATATCTGGTTGGATACATTTGATTACTCTTTAAATATCTTCATTTTAAGCAAAATGATAAGTTGTATTCGCATAGATTTCTGGGTCATTAGACACGTAAAATAGATTTCGACACATCCAGAACCGAATTCGAAAACTGAGTAGCATAATGACATGTGCTGACACTGGCAGTGTCTGAACCTGCCCAAAAACAGTTCGATCTAGCAAACTAAAATAAGAACAAACCTTCTGAGTGATGTGCAACTGCATAAAATATGTACTGAATATATAATTTTACTTATAAGCAGATTAGTGTCATACCAGACCATTTTGTTTCGTGCTAAAGGAAAACTGAGTATGTCATTACTCCGGTCCACAGTGCTATTTCATATCAACGGATTGTTTAAATTACGCGTTTTCATATTAAACAATTGTCACTGCACTAACATCAGAACATGATGAATTGGGGTGACATGAAAACCTGCCAACATAATGTCTACAGCGCAATAATAATTAACAAAGGAACAGGTTCGTTCATTTGGCGGCAACAAACCTACTCTAATTTGAGAACAATTTGCGTAAGTGAAAGCTATAAGCCACTGATGCAATAATCGACAATCGATTTAGAGAGAATATAAAACAAAATACGGTGTGAAAAATATTTACAACATGTTTCTTCATTCGTTTTCGCTGATATTGGAGTTGCTATGAATAAAGAGAAAGGGAAAGTTGAAGGATATTGGCTACCGTAATCCACCGACAACGCTTGGCAACATGCGTCAGCGCATTGTCAATGCATGTGGGAACATTACGGAAGGCGAACTAGTCGCTGTTGAGAGGAATGTTGTTGCACGTATTGCCAAATGCATTGAGGTTGACGGACATCATTTTGAGCGTTTATTGCATTAATGTGGTATTTACAGGTAATCACGCTGTAACAGCATGTGTTCTCAGAAATGATAAGTTCACAAAGGTACATGTATCACATTGGAACAACCGAAATAAAATGTTCAACCGTACCTACGTTTTGTATTTTAATTTAAAAAAACCTACCTGTTACCAACTGTTCGTCTAAAATTGTGAGCCGTAAGTTTGTGACTATTACAGCGCCATCTATCACAAAGCGAAAAAAGTGGCCCAACTAAATCATTCAAATTTCTTTACGTACTACACGTATATGTAATAAAAAATGGGAGTTCCTATTTTAAAAAACCCAGTTGATATCCGTTTGACCTATGGCAGCGCCATCTAGGGGGTCAACCATAGCGCCATCTGGTTTCCCCCTTCAAGATAGACGAGTTTCGTTCTTTGTAGTTTTTTCGTTTGACGCTTATTTCGATCATTTCCTGGTCAGAGGCCATTTAAACATACAGTGTAAAGGAAGAACGGGGCCTAAGTTAAAAAGAGTGGAAAGGTACCATGTGGAGAAACTGAAAGATGAGGCAACGAAGACCAGATACCAGTTGCAACTTAGTAACCGCTTTGAAGCACTCAGTGAAGTGGACGCGAATCAGGACCTCGAACTAACGTGGGGAAACATCCAGAGCTCAGTTAGGGATACAGCAAAGGAAACATTCATGGGAAACCCAGTGGGCAAGAAGATCTGGTTTGGAAAGGAATGTGCAGATCCCTGGAAAGGAGAAAGGAAGCCAGGAACAAATGACTGAAGGGGACAAATCTGGCACAGGCCAAAGCACAATTTGAGGAGGTCCGAAAGACTACACAAGCAATTCTGAGAAGAGCAAAGAGGAAATACATAAGGAATATCATCACTGAAGCAGAAACAGACTTCAGAAAACAAAAGACGAGGGAAATGTTTATGAGGGTGAAGTACCTCTGCAAAGGTCACCAGGCCTAGCAGAAATTTGTCAAAGATTCCCGTGATAAGAGCCTGACGAACGACAGGGACATAGCTGAGAGATGGAAAGAGTACTTTCGACAGCTGCTAAATTGCGATGAACCCGAACTGCAGTTTGATTTCCAGTACCCAATTACAGCCGATGCAGACTATCCCCCACCTACCCTGGGTGAGATAAAAACCAGAATCAGACACCTTAAACAGAATAAGAGTCCAGGTGAAGATGGAATACAGGCTGAAATGATCCTGGCAGGAGGAGACAAACTTGCAGAAAAAATACACCGACTGATACAGGCAATATGGAGCAAAGAAGAACTACCAGGAGAACGGAAAACAGCTCTGATTTGTCCAATACATAAGAAGGGCGACAAACTGAAATGTGACAACTATCGAGGAACCGCCCTGCTTAACATCTGCTATAAGTTCCTGTCCAATTGCCTCATACATAGAATTCAGCCAGTGGCAGAATCGGTGATTGGACAGTACCAGGGAGGTTTCCGGCCAGGACGGTCAACAGTAGATCACATCTTCAGTCTCCGGCAGCTCACTGAGAAACTGGGTGAATATGGTAAAGATTTGCATATTTTATTCGTTGATTTTAAGAAGGCCTATGATTGCATACATCGCAAGAGCCTGCTCAACTGTTTAAGGGAGTTTGGCATAGCAGAGAAACTCATCAATCTGATAAAGATCTGTCTGAACGAAACACATGCAAAGGTGAAGATGGGAAATCGCGTAACTGAGGAATTTGAAATTGTGACAGGACTCAGGCAAGGAGATGGGTTGTCCCCTATCCTGTTCAACTTTGCCCTCGAGAAGATCGTACGCGAGATCTTCCAAGAGAACGAAGGGATTGAAATCGAAGGAAAGAGACTGGCATACTTAGCCTATGCAGACGACATCTGTTTACTCTCTAGGTCGGAAAAGGAGTTGGAGCAAATGACCAAAGCACTAAAGGAGGCTGCCAGCAAATTTGGGCTAAGACAGAGTACCTCGTTATGACGCGTGGTCATTGTCAGACTGCTGATAATCTACAATCACTGCAGGTTGGGGACCATTCCTACAAGAGAGTGCAAGAATTCAAATACCTAGGGGCACTTTTCACTGAGAACTCGTCATGTGAAGCAGAGATCAATGCCATAACACAAGCAGGAAACCGATCTTACCACAGCGTAGCAAAACTGCTTCGGTCCAAATCTCTCTCCAAACAGTTCAAGATTCGACTGTACAAAACCCTGATCCAGCCTGTTGTTCTATATGGCTGTGAGACATGGAGTATCTGGAAACAGGACTTCCATAAGCTCCTTGTTTTTGAGAGAAAAGTGCTTCGGAAGATCTTCGGTCCGGTTCTGGATAAAGATACAAGGGAATGGAGGATCAGATACAACCAAGAGCTTGAGGAACTATACCAGCAGCCCAACATAGCAGGAACTGTCAAAGCCAAACGAATGCAGTGGGTCGGCCATGTGGCCCGGATGGAGGATCACAGATGGCCTCGGAAGCTCCTGGATATCACACCTACAGGAAAGAGACCGCCAGGGAGACCCAAGAAGCGTTGGAGGGATGGACTCCATGAAGATTTAAAACAAATGTCAATAGATGTGGACGAATGGCGGATAGCAGCAATGGACTGAATACAGTGGAGGAGGAAACTTGTAGATGCGTGCGGTCCACTGGGCCTGATCACGTAGTAGTAGTGGTAGTAGTAGCAGCTTATTTCGTGAGATGTTTGGCCCGGTCACTATAAATGGACCACCCTGTATATGGTAAGAAAATCATGGAAGTCTCTTATACCATAACTTCCGTTTGGGACATAATAAAACAAAGTATCTTTGCAAACGTCCGCCGCTCGTGGTCTTGCGGTAGCGTTCTCGCTTCCCGAGCTAGAGGTCCCGGGTACGATTGCCGGCGGGGTCAGGGATTTTCACCTGCTACGAGATGACTGGGTGGTGTTGTGCCGTCATCATCACCATTCATCCCCATTGCGGTCGGAGGACGGCAACGGCAAACTACCTCCGTTAGGACGTTGCATAGTACGGCTGTGCGGGTCTCCCGCATCGTTCTCCTACGCTCTGTCAAGAAGCATGGGACTTCATTCCCATTTCCATCTTTATAAAAGACCTTATTTAATGTTTCTGCAACAATTTGCTGGAATTTATTAACGATTCGCGCCTCATTAGTGCTACTGATTTTGTTGGAGTAGCTGTCTTACAAAGCATCTATTTTAGAAGCATGAAGACGTCATAATGTCGTACAACTGCCGTCATCCTGGTTACAAGAATTAAAACAGCTTAAACTGTGTGCATGGAAAGGGCCGAGGAGATTAGTATCATTAGATAAGGCAATAAAGTGGGCCATGTGAGGAAAGAGGGCAACGAATTAAGAAGCAATATTTTGCAAAATAGAAAATGCCAGTTTTTCTGTGAGTGCGTCTGCGAAGTGTACGCTCCTTTGGATTAAACTGTAAAGTGAGACTCCAAGGTTTCAGACATAATACGCATGTTTTTGCGTAAAAATACAAAAATCACAGTACGTTGTGAAAGAGAGATTGTCTGTCTGACAACGAACTAGATTGCTCGTGAAATAATATGAACAGATCTGTACGTGGGAGGAAAACTGCCTCAGAAAAGATGACGAAAATCGAGAAAAGACAGGGAACCTATTATTGTATGACTGTATACATAGAAGCAATAAAAGCGGTTGATTTATAATTGAATGACGGCTGCAGATGCATCTAATGAAATTAATAATAGTTCTACACCATAGTAGGCACACAAGTAAACATACATCTGGATATATTTGTAGATGTTTTGACACAGAGTCGTTAGTAAACATAATTTCATTTGATAAATGCAGGCACTCTCATTTCGTAAATCAAGCCAAAATAATATCTTTCACTCTTTGTCAACAGTAGTGAATTTCTCGATCAATTTTTCTGACCGAACGAATCTGCATCTATTTTTTTAAACAAGAATTTTTCAGCTATATCGATTCGACGTCCTTTAACAATGACCATGGGCAATGTTCACTATCTATTTGTGGCCAGATAAGCTTTGTTTCACATTCCGTGCGATATTTCGTATGTTACATATTTGATTGCGTGCCGGCTGTTGTGGCCGAGCGGTTCTAGGCGCTACTGTCCGGAACCGCGCGACCGCTACGGTCGCAGGTTCGAATCTTGTCTCGGACATGGATGTGTGTGATGTCCTTAGGTTAGTTAGGTTTAAGTAGTTCTAAGTTCTAGGGGACTGATGACCACAGATGTGAAGTCCCATAGTGCTCAGAGCCATTTGAACCATTTGATTGCGTATATGGTTCAAATGGCTCTGAGCACTACGGGACTTAACTTCTGATGTCATCAGTCCCCCAGAACTTAGAACTACTTAAACCTAACTAACCTAAGGACATCACACACATCCATGCCCGAGGCAGGATTCGAACCTGCGACCGTAGCGGTCGCGCGGTTCCAGATTGTAGCGCCTAGAACCGCTCGGCCACTCCGGCCGGCGATTGCGTATAACCACGTCTTTTGTACTGAGTTCAACAATTTTTTCTTTGGCCATAATGCATACAGCGTTGGGAAAAAGATCGTTATTTAAAGTCCTATATACAAACGGGGCCAAACCTACAACTTTCGGCAACAGAAGCAAATATTTACAAGTGCATAATGACAAACGCCAACACTGTTTTTTCTTTTTCATTCTTTTCAATCCAGATACACCTAAGACGCCACATTAGTATTTCTTACAATCATCTTCGTCATATTCTAGCTTCAGACGTTATAAAAACTATACGTAGTTTCAGAAACCGTGGTATACTAAAATTAATAAAAAGTCTAGTAGATGTATTTTTCGTAAATTGTTGAAGAAAATTTCATTTGTGAAATAGAATTACATAAATTAGCGATAAAATTAAGTAAATGTCCCCAGTTGTAGGAATAAAAGGTAAAATACTGTGCGGAACAGCTGGGTCTGCGCAGTGACGTCATGGTCTCTCTTCGTCCGACAGTCAATTCCCTAGTGCGGTGCCAGCCGTCGTCGGCCGGGGTGATTTGAAGGGTTGAGAGGGCAGCCGGCCCGTGCGGTGACGACACGGGATCGTTTCGTCCGAAACTGCTCAAGCCAGTGCGGAGCAGTGCGATTCGCAGCTTTGCAGTACTCTAGTCACATGACTGCACTGAAGGTGAGCAAAAGTCAGAATTTACGTAACACTTACGTTATTTTTGTTATTAATAATATTTACATGAACATTTTCTACTAAGAAATTTTTCAGTGTAATAGGGGTAATCTGTCACTGGTTTACGCCAGAGTTTAAGAAGTTAAATTTTCAAGTCCTCGCATCAGGTAAGTTTTTACAGTTTATTCTCGTCGATTCTGCTTTCTACCTGGTATGACAATTTCAATGATGCGCGCTTTCTTATAATCCAGCATTGAGATGTCTGTTGTACTATGCCACAACGTTCGATCTGTCTAAAGTCAGAACTACCACAGTATTTTGGCATGCTCGTTTTCGATAACGAATTTCTTTCTGTGACCTCAACTCTGTCCCAGTGCTTGTATTCGATATATCGCGGACCAGCTACAACATTTGTGGAGAAGCTTGCCTCAGGGGTGGATACAACGGCTTTGTGACACCCTTCCGGATCGTATCAATGGCTGCCTTCAGATTAGAGGGGACGTAAGCTCCTACTGATAAGGCGGCTCATAATGCGAAGCTTCTTGCAAATTTGACTCTACATCTACGTGATTACTCTGCAATCTACTGCCACCTTCAATCTAATACTCTACCGTTCTATTCTGAACACCCGGCCTCTGATTACCCAAATTTTATTAAGATCATTTCTTGCTATGTAGGTTGGCGCCAACAAGATTCATTCGCATTCGAAGGAGAAAGTTGGTGATGGAATTTTCGTGATATGAAAACGGCTTTGTTTTAATGATTGACACCTCAATTCGCGCATCATTTCCGTAGCTCTCCCGTAATTCGCGGTAATACAAAACGAGCTGCCCTTCTTAAAAATTTTCGATGTCCTCCGTCAATCCTATCTGATGCGGATCCCATACCGCGCAGCAATACTCACAAGAGGACAGACAAACGCATTGTCGACAGCCTCTTTAGTCGACCTGTTGCATTTTATAAATGTTTTGCCAGCAAATTGCAGTCTTTGGTTAACTTTCCCCACAACATTTTCTGTGTTATCGTTCCAGTTTGTTATTCGTAACTGTAGTCCCTAAGTATATAGCTGAATTCATAGCCTTTAGATCTGCGTGGTTTATCGTATAATCGAAATTTAGTGGATTACTTTGAGTGCTCGCGTGGATAAATTCATACATTCCATTATTTAGATTCAACTGCCACTTTTCGCATCACACATATACCTTGTCTAAATGAATTTGCAGTTGGCTTTGAGCATCTGACGTCTGTACAAAACGGTAAGTGACAGCATCATCTGCAGACAGTCTAAGAAGGCTGCCCAGATTCTCCTAAATCGGTATGTACTGTAGATCAGGAACAGCAGAGGGCGTATTACACTTTCATGGGGAGCGAAAGATACTACTTCTGTCGTACTCGAAGACCCATCGTCAATTGCTACGAACTGTGACCTTCGACAAGATCTCAAGAATCTGAGACGATAGTCTGTAGGCATGCAAATGGATTACAAGTCCCTTGCGAGGAACGATGTCAAAATCCTTCCGGAAATCTAATAATATGGAGGCAAGATCGGTATTTTCCGAATCTGTTGGCTATTGGTCAATAAATCTTTTTCTTCTATGTATCTCATAACGTTAGAACACAGTGTATGTTCCAAAATCTTCCTACAAAACGACATTAACGATATGGGTCTGTAATTCAGTGGATTACTCCTGTTTCCTTTCTTGGTGTGACTTCTGCAACTTTCCAGTTTTAGATACGGATCTTTCGACGAGCGAGTGGTTGTCTATGGCTGCTAAGTAAGGAGCTATGGAATCAGCATACTTGAGAGGAACATAACTGGTGCACAATTTGGATGGCAAACCTTGCCTTTATTAAGTGACTAGCTGCGTACCCCAAGAACATATTTATTTCATACTTCAATTAGTCCATCTCCTCCTTCCCTCTCTGTCAGTTTCCTCCTTCAGCCATTCTCCTTCAATCTCCTGCCCCCTCCATCCCCCCCCCACCCTGTCCATTTCCTCCTCTTTCTGTCCACCCCCTCCTACCCCCCTCTCTCTATCAAGCTGCTCCTTCCCCCCTGTCCATGTCCTCCTCTCCTCCCTAATTCCATCTCCTCATTCTCCTCTCTATCGCCTCCAGCCCCTCTCTGCCCATTGCCATCTGCCCTCCCCTCTCTGTTCATCTTCTCCTCATCTCTCCATGTTCTTCTCCTCCTGTTTTCTTTCTCAGATCACATTCTCCAATGCCCTCTCTCAGCCTGTCCCCCCTCTCCTTTCTCTCTCCATTTCCTTCTCCCCTTCTGTCTGTTCATCTCCTCCTCCCCCTCTGCATCCTGTCTCTTCGTCTCCTGTCTCTCTCCATCCCCTCTTCTTTCCTCTCTCTCTCTCTCTCTCTCTCTCTCTCTCTCTCTCTCTCTCTCTCCCTCCCTCTCTCGATGTTTTCCTCTACCATCTCCCTGTCCACTTCCCCCACCCCTCCGGCTATCCATCTCGTCCTCAACGTATCTGCGCCCATCTCCTCCTTCCCCCTCACTGGCCGTCCACCTCATTCTCCCCCGCCCCCTTTTCTCGTCAAGTTATCACGCTCACGCAAATGACAGACTTGTGGTTCTTACCCCAATGGCATTTGTTTCCAGCCAACTTCTCTGTGTAGGAGTGGACATGGTCCCCAAGGATAGATACATACTTTTTGACCCATTGTGCCTTCCAGAATGGCGAGATCACCCAGTGAGTACAACGAAAACATTCCCCAGGCCATAATACGTCCTCCCATTTTGCCTTCAGACGTTCCACGCCATATAGAGAAACAAGCATCTGTCCGATAGAGCATAAAATGTGATTCATCTGAAAAGACCAATCAGTGGGCATCCAGTTGCAGTATTAGCGTCAGATTCCAGCCTCGGTTGCTGATGAACAACAGTCAGCACGGTGCATGGACCAGGCACCTGCTTCAGAGGCCCTTACGCAGTAACATTGACTGAACTGCTGTTGACAAGACGCTGTTGGTAGCCCCTTGGTTCATCTTGCTCAACAGTTGCGCGTCTGTTTGCCTGTGCACCCCTCCGCAGCCATCTCTCATCCTCGTCATCTATGGACTGTGCTGCACCAGAGTTGCCTCGGCGCCAGTTTCTGGTAGCGCCATTTTTCCATGCACCGTATAGTTTATCCATTACAGCAAGCGAACTGTTTACAAACCTAGCCGTTTCGGAAATGCTGCCACCCTTAGTACGAAAGCCAATGGTCTTGCCCTTTTAGGCGTCAGGTAAATCGCTCCGTTTTCGCATTACGACAATGGCTCTTTGCTTCTTTCGCGTCCACCCAACACGCTTTGTATATCCTTCACTGTTACTGCTGCCACCTGCCATCTGTGAGTGGTCATTGCACGTTGACGTCGAACATAAGCGGTGGTAACATAGTGCGACTGGACCGTATGTATTTGATACGTATTTAACAATTTCACACGTGTTTGTATTCATATTTCGTCTGTAGCGAATTTCGCCCCGCTGTTTCATTTTCACGCTGTTAAATGATTGACATGTTATCTCCTGAACTATGTATATTACAACGATACAATTTTCCTGGTACATTTATTGGTGTACACAAATACTGTCTGCAAAAGGTGTCACAAATACAGTTAGTAATAAAGAAGCAATAAATTAAGACGACATGCTTCAAGCGGCAGGCTTTCTGTATGAACAGCGAAAAGGCAGTAAGTGATAAACTTTTTTCCTTTCGTCATTCTGTGGGGATTCTTAGCGAGAAAAGGTTTTGTTAACGTTTGAAATTATGTTGTTGAAAGTGTCTAAGTGGTCTCGTTCTCAAATACTGGATGGCTAAAGTATTGGTATTCACATATTGTGTCCTACTCTGCTTTTTCACCTTCTTCCTCCCCACTACTTTGATAGGTAGGCCATTCTTCCCCCCAGACAGCTAAGACTTCCAGGCAGTAAGTGATAAGTGTAACAAGTTTGGTAGAGATCAGTCCTGAGGTTTAGGAGGGGATGTGGACCATACATCTACACATACATACATTCTTACACTCATAAGTACTAGCTTTTCCCTGCTGCTTTCCTCACATATACATTCAACTCCTAATTTTAACTCTCCTCCTCCTCCTCCTCCTCCTCCTCCTCCTCTCTGTGTGTATTTCATCCTCCTACTCCTCTTCTCTCTTCATTTTATTCTCCCCCTCTCTTTGTCCATTTCCTCCACCCTCTCTGTCTGATAATATCTTCCTGCCCCTTGCCTCTCACTACATCATCCTCCCCCCCCCTCTTTCCATGTCTGTCTCCCCTCCTCTTTTCCCACCTGCCACTACCCAACTACATCTTCCTCCTGCCTCATGCATCTCTCCAACCCCCTCTCTCTGTCCATTTCCTCTTCCCTCTCACTCTGTCCAACCCATTCTCTATACATTTCACCTGTCACCAACCATTCTGATCAGCCTGCTTAGCCATGCAATACAGTTCAGTAAAACAGACCAATACTATTCCTACAATACCTCTGTCATACAGTACAGGCCACACATCAGAGGCCTGAAAATAATTTATTTGCACCTGCTGTACAGGCCCCCATGTAAAGCAAGTCGATGAAGCAGTCTGATACTACTCCAACTTGATATAGTGATCATGCAGGGTAGCCTACATGTGGGGCGTGGGAAACGGTTTCTTGTCCCTGACATATAGGCTGTCCTGCAAAGCAGGTTCATTTGGCAGGCCAATACTGTTCCACACAACATGCCTGTCATACAGGGCAGCCTATATGTCAGATGATAAACAAGTTTCTGCCCTTATCTTTGCTCCTTTTTCGAGCTAGGAAGTTAAAACCTCACAGTTCTGATACTTGTGAGATCTGCATTTTCCAGGCCAAATTTGCCTGAAATCGATAGAGGGGTTTCGGAGGAGATACTGGACATACACACATACACATATACTTATATATGTACTAGACTTTTCCCAGCATGTTCACCAGTGTACATGTACATCACATGTAAAGCACGCATCTCTTGGTCCATCTCCTCTTCAATCCTCTCTATTTGTCACCTCTTCACTTCCCTATCTGTCCATCTCTTCCTCCCACTTCTCAGCCCATCTCTTCTTCCCATCCCTCTTTCTATCCATCCCCTACTGTCCCCTCCTTCAGTCCATCTCATCCTCCCCTCTCCATATATATATATATATATATATATATATATATATATATATATATATATATATATATATATAGATCCCTCTCGCCCTCTCTCTCTCCCCCCATCTCCTTGTCGATAAAGCGGGTTGGTACAGCACCATTTTAACACCATTTTTTGCCATGGGATGTAGCCTGTCACGCAAAGCAGGCCAATAAAGCAAGCTGATACTACTCCAACACAACACGTCTGTTGTGCTGGACAGCATACACTGCAGGGGGCTGGAAAACAGTTTCTTGTCCCTGATGTGCAAACTGCGCTGCAAAACAGGTAGATAGTATTCCCAAACAATACAACTGTCGTTAAGGGTAGCCTATATGGCATTAACTTAAAAACCTATGTCTGCATCTCCACAAATATTAGAACTAGAGCGTTATAAATTGCCTTAAGTTGGCCCTCTCGAGGCAGGAGTTCGTGTGTCAGATTTTTCTTACTTCAGTCAAGAGTCCTGGGAGGAGCACTTATACATACATATCTACACTCAGATGTATATACATATCTAGTTTTATTATATGTATATATTTAAGCTCGTTCACTACACCAAGGATATATGCTTCTAACAAGGGGAGGCCGCCAATTGTGAAATTCAGATTCGATTCATACTGCGCATAATAAAAGCTCATGGCCAGAGGTGTAATGTGGCAAAGCACCAAGATGCACTTCTCAGCCGTTGTCGAGAAAATCGACAGTTAAAAGTAACCGTTGCGGAGAAATACTCTCAACGACGAATGATTTACCTACAGCGTCGTGGCGCTCCGGTAAGCGCGCGGGTTCGTAATCCGAAGGTCGCCGGATCGAATCTCGCGCCATGCAATTTTTTATTATTATTAGTTTTTTGTAATTCAAACATTAATGAATTGCTTATGCATGTTGGTGAAGGCGGATCGCTCTCCAATTGTACCGTCACCATTTTTCCGTTTGTTTAACAGGGTGTACCAAAGCTCTCACGTCTGCACTGATTTTCGACGATGTTATAAGTTGCGCTAGGGACCGCATCTACAGTACATTCTTTCGAAGTTAGCAGGCAACTACGCTATTACTCGGCGGCTCGTTTCGGCCCATTCAACATCTGTCCTTCAAGTGTAACGAGCGAGTAACGGAGTTTATATTTCATACCTGCCACAGCAAATTCATGTTCGCGGGGTCTCTATTCTAATTCGAACGTTTGACTTACGCTATACGTATTCGTTTCGGAATATCGTTTCTACGTCTTCCGTTAACTATACGTGGTTAACATTATGAAGACAATTAATAACATTTGTGAAATACAACTTTGTTTGCGGAAAACATAATGATGTTCGAAGCCGCCAGTTTTTCCACGTTAAACGACTTTCAACAACTTATTATATGCATAATTGTTGCAACTGATTGCCGGGAATTTTATATATATATATATATATATATATATATATATATATATATATATATATATATATATCAGTGCGGACGCGAGAGCTTTGGTACACCCTGTTAAACAAAGGTAAAAATGGAGGCGGTACGATTGGAGAGCGATCCGCTTTCACCAAGATGCATAAGCAGAGAGTATTTCACCGCAACGGTTACTTTTAACTGTCGATTTTCTCGACAACGGCTGAGAAGTGCATCTTGGTGCTTTGCCACATTACACCTCTGGCCATGAGCTTTTATTATGCGCAGTATGAATCGAATCTGAATTTCACAATTGGCGGCCTCCCCTTGTAAGTTACTCATGTTTTTCAGTCGTTCTTGATTCGAATTCTGGAATATTTATAATGTCTTACTTGGTGAAGGAATTTCAGAAAATCATGTTTAGTAACTCTGCTTTAGTGGCACTGTCATCAGTAATATTACCATTGCTGCCACACAGTGACTACATTGATTGTATCTTGTTGCAGGTATACTTTACATATGACCAGAATCTCTTTGGGTTTTTTATCAGATTTCGAGACAGTTTCGTTGTAAAAACTGTTAAAAGCAACTCTCGTTCAAGATCGCGCTAAATTTCAAGCTTCTGCAAAACTTCTCCATTCTCGGGGATTTTCCGTTTAATTTTTTTTTTAATTTAGCATGCTTTTTCTGTTCTTTTGCAACAGTGTTCTGATTTGTTTCGTGTACCGTGGGGATCAGTATCATCTCTTATTAATTTATTTGGTAGATACATCTCAATCGGTTTCGATACTATTTCTGTGGATCTAAACCACATCTAGTCTACGCTTACCTAGTTAGATTGGAAGGAGTGGAGACTGTCTCTTAGGAAGGCATCAAGTGAATTTTTACCTGCTTTTTTAAATCGACATATTTTGCGTTTATTTTTGATGGATTTGGATGTAACGGTATACAGTCTTGCTACAACGACCTTGTAGTCACCAATCCCTCTATCTGCCACGATGCTCCCTATTTGCTCAAGATTAATTGTTGTTAAGAGGTCAAATATGTTTTCACAACAATTTACACTTTGAGTGGACTCCTGAGCTGATTGTTCTCCATTATGTAATTACTGAAATATCATCTCTTACCGTTTGAATCTGTGAAGGTTAATTTCATTTCCTTCTCCCCTTCTTGGTGCTTTGCTGTTTTTTTCAGGCAGTGTAGCTATTTCTACATTTGTAAAAGTCAGTTCAGGTGTGAGGGGACCTTCTTGCAGCTATGTTGGTGAAAGCTTCAGAAATGCTCAACGCTATCCGTTGGAAGATACCGTCGACTATATTCATACTATAAACGTATTCGTATATTACAATGAATCAACTAACAAGATAGAAACCCCACTAACTGTCGTCTTTAGAAATGGGCGTATAGCGAATTCACAGTAGCGAAATATTAAAAATGTATACCAGGTTTGAATGTCTCAGCAAAGTCAAACACGTATTCCGAATACTGATCGTCCGTATTATTAAATTACTACAATACTCGATGTGTATTATGTACCTACAAAAAGTATGCAGGGTACGCACAACAGATACTGGAAAAATGCAAATCTTGTGTGGTCCCACGTTATTCTGAGATCACCAAGGATGGTTCCGAAAATATGGAGCTGCATAAAGTGAAATCTAGGCTTCTTCACCAGGAATTTATGCAGAATTGCTATACAGGATTATACGATGTTTCAAAACCACCAAAAATGTCTTAAAATAGCTGATCACATATAATCTACCAGCAGTCCTTTATCATAAAAAGTGTGTAAGTATTAAAAGCACTGATAAAGTGTTCAAATGACTGTTCTTTCGATATGATTCGTCCTACGAAAGCAATAAACCACTGAAAGTCGACTTTATGGCCAAAAATGTCAAACAATAATAATGAAAACAGTAATAATCGGAAAGTCAGAAGGAACCCCAAAGTGCAGTCTCTGCATAGAATCTGAGAAACAATCGACTACATCTTGAGCTGTTGCAAAAAGACAACTGAGATTTGTTAGAAGCAGGGGCACAGCCCTGTGGCACAAATAATCCATTGGAACGTACGCCATACCATGTGCCGGTGGCAACGAACTGGTGAGACAGAAACAGAAACAGAAACAGAAACAGAGACAGAAACAGAAAAAGTTATCGAAAGCGAACACGCCAAAATAGTGTGGGACCTGTGCCTTCAGACAAACACGGTACAACAGACATCGCAACTGTGGGTAGGTAGAAAGTGTGGATCGCTGACATAGCCATCACTGGTGACAGCAGAATTGCTGATGAAAAAACTGGAAAATCTTATTTTATGGGAGGAATTTAACTCACCAGTGAAAGTGGTCCAAGTGAGTCCCGGAACATTGAGAGTAGAACAAAAATATCTTAATTGGCGCTTGAAAACCATTGGCCTTTATAAAACACCTAACTACAAAAAGGTACTACCCTGGGATCTGCACGAATTATCTGCCGATACCTTAAGCAGTCCTAGACGCATGGGAAACGTTGCACAAGTGATAAAATGCGTTGATGAAAATCACGACACTAACAAGTTGTGTGGCGTAAACGAAAGATGGTAGATGTATTTCTACATCCATGATGTCTGTTCAAATTTCGCGCCAGTCGCATAAGAGCGGCGCTAGTAGTGCCACTATGAGGATGAAAATCAGGTTTGCTTTAAATACACGCTGTAACGGTCTTGAGCCTTAGTTACATTTGAGACTGGACGTGGTGAGTTGATGCTAGGCGACAAAGACGTCATTATCAACACCTCACTGAGTTTGAACGAGGGCGTGTAATACGGCTACGAGAAGCTGGATGTTCCTGCTGCGATACTGCAGAAAGACTTGGCAGGAATGTAGCCACTGTCAGAGAGTACTGGCAGCTGTAGTCACGAGAAGCACGGTCGCAAGACGACCGGGCAACGGTCGGCCACGTGGCACTACCGAGAGGGAAAAACCATCGTGTTCGGTGTGCAATGCACCGACCCCGAAACAGCTGTCTACAGCTTCGGTGGTGTCAAGGGAGAGCTCATTGGAGGGCAGGGTAAAAGTCTGTTGTGTTTTCTGATGAAAGCTGATTTTTGCCTGAGTGGCAGTGATGTCCATGTGTTGGTTAGGAGGAGGACAATTGAGGGCCTGCAGTCAACCTGTGTGTGTGATAGACACACTGGACCGACACTTAGAGCTATGGTTTGTGTGTGCGATTTCGTATGACGGCAGGAACACCATTGTGGTTATCCCACACACCCTGACTGCAAGTTAGTACGTCACTCTGATGATTAGCTCTATTGTGCTGCCACTCATAACAGCCTCCCAGACGGTGTTCTCCAACAGGATAACGCTCGCCCACACACCGCTGTTGTGAACCAACATGCTCGTCAGAGTGTCGATATGTTACCTTGTCCCGTTCGATCAGTAGCTCTGTCTCCAATCGAACACATATGGGACATCATCGGACGACAACTCCAGCACCATCGACAGACAGTGTTAACCCTCCTTGTACTGACCGACCCAGGGCAACAGACATGGAACTCCACCCCACAAACTGACATGCGGCAGCTGCACAACACAATGCATGCACGTTTGCATGCTTGCATTTAACATTCTGCCCGCTACACCGGTTATTAATTTTAAGAGCATTTCACATTTGCTATGGCTTGTCTCCTGCTTACATTAACCTGTGATCTTGCGATGTTAATCATGTTACCTTGGCAAATGTAGTTACGAAATTTCATTACTCTACATTAATTATTTTTTGGCTTTGATTTTTTTCCATCAGTGTACGAAGTTCAGCATAGTCATCTCATTCTTCATGTTTACTGTTATGATTAAGGAACGATAATAATACCGTTGGTTTTTATTTAATGTTTCACTGAGAAGTTTAGACGTCTCTGGAGAGTATACATGCGATGTTTAAATACAGGGTGTGAAACATGTCCAAATATCCAGGAAGTACTACTCATAGGTAGAAGAAGAAAATCTATTACATAGACATGGGTACAGAAATGCTACATTTCCGTATTAGAACTCAATGTCTACAACTCTTAAACTCTTCTGTAAACAGCACATTTGCACTAAGGTGAGGACTGAGATATTACTGAATTACCTATTCGCAGAAGTGTTCCTATGCAGGAAAAACAGCTGCCGACAGTGCCTGCATACGCTGTATATGGTATGGATACAGCAGTGCTTTCCTGTCAGCCATGCGGTCAGCATTAGGGCCTGCTTGTTGCAGCTAATTGTCTCATGCTGACATTAGAAAAAAAAAATGGTTCAAATGGCTCTGAGCACTATGGGACTCAACATCTGTGGTCATAAGTCCCCTAGAACTTAGAACTACTTAAACCTAACTAACCTAAGGACATCACACACATCCATGCCCGAGGCAGGATTTGAACCTGCGACTGTAGCAGTCGCGCGGTTCCTGACTGAGCGCCTAGAACCGCTAGACCACCGCAGCCGGCGCTGACATTAGAGTTAACGTGAACTGCATGAAGAACTTCCTCCTCTATTTGAGATGTCTTCGTCCTTCTAGGTCCGCCAAATCGCGAGTATCAGGCTTAAACGTCCCATTCTCCCTAAGACGTGATCATTTGTTTCAAATGTCCTCTTATCTGGGCACTGTCGTTCTGGAAATTGCTCCCTATACAAAAGTTAAGCGCCATTGCCATTATCATATGCTAATCTGTATAGCAAAATTGACATCTGACAACTCCACATTTGAACATACTTCCATTACACTGTGCAGGAAACCAAGTCATTATCATATGCTAATCTGTATAGCAAAATTGACATCTGACAACTCCACATTTGAACATACTTCCATTACACTGTGCAGGAAACCAAGTCAATGATGAACAGTTCATACCATGTACTTGATTACAATTGAGCAATGAAGTTAGTCACATGTCAAACAGGTAATGAAGTGAGTCATATGTCAACATTACCTTCGTTACATTGGAAGAACAAGCACTGGTGGTAAACCTAAGAATTACAAATTACTCTACATTTTAACCAAACATAACCAAGAGGAGTCCTTAAATAAATCATTTAAGAAAACGTTTCATATAGTGCTGGTACGTTCTGTTTCTGCATTTTCCCACTATTAATGGGATTAGGAGAAGTATTAAATGAATTCTAATGTGGAAATAAAGCATTTCTGAACCCATGTCCATACAACACATATGTCTATGCATAAGGGATGTTGAAACTCTTTGTTTACCCTGCATGTTTTGTAGTGGAGGCACGCATACAAACAGAAATGAAAGGTAAGTTAGCAAGTTATATGGAACATAGCATTTCCCTACGATAGTACACAATGGTGGCTAAATATCTAACATATCTGTTTGGAAGATAAATACACTTTGAATGTCCTAGCACTAATGAGTTCGAGTTGGAACAAAAACTCGGATAGGTAAAGCCTGTGAAACGAATTCGTCTGTGTGTTTTTTCATAAACACCACCGTGGCAGTAGTAGGCTAACTAGTGTTCTGTGGTGCATTTTGTTAATGTAGGATGCATACATTCAGGGGCAAACTTGATTATGACCTCACCTATTGTTTGCTAATTCATTTATTACCCCCTGGCAGCTGATTTATGACACCCTGGGCATAATCCCTCCTTCTGGGAAACCTCCCCACACCTCCCACCACACTCCTCTCAGAAACCTCCACCTCTCCCCCACTGCACTCAATGATACAAGCACACTTCTGGACCTAAGTTATTCGAATAGCACCCTCCGACTTTATCAATTTGATTGACTAATTAATTAAATTTATATCCTCGCATGTGGGACAGTTGCCTCGGTAGAAACTGACCTCTTCTGTCAATACTAATTGAATGCCTGGTTGGTGGGAAATCGACTGCAGCATATGGAATATAGTGTAAACAATTTCTGGTAGGCAAGGAAATATGGGGAATATTGTTTATTTAAAGAATTTATGGGATAAAAGGCAGTGTATGGAATACAGTTTCTTTAACCAATTTGTGAGTGACAAGGCAATATGGAATATTTAAACAATTCTGGAGCTTTTTTATTCTGATTGAGCAAGGAATACTGTCATGAAGCACTCACGAAACCTAGTTGCACTGTCACAGATCACACTGAACATCCCTCATGGGAAAAGAAACTCCAGATCACGTCACTGACTGCCAGGTGAGTTGCACGGCGTTCCTCTGGTCAGGAACCACCACACTTGCTGAACCACGCCAATCATACACAAACGAAACATAAGATAGCGGTAACCCTTTGAAATTTGATACCACACTCACTTCCTGCCTCTCCCTCTCTATGTGTGAAGTGCTTACTTCGTGTTCGTGTGAACCAATGTACGTAAACACACCCAGACCAAGATGTCCACTCCTCATCTCCTCCCTGACACGCTCGCCAACCATGCTAGCAGGTGCATGCTCATCCTCCAGCATCCACACACTCACCTTACCAAATGCTCAGAGGTCCGACAGACTGTACCAAGCAGTCAACCGATAAATTTCCACGAAGGAAGTAATTGTCCAGTGCTAACACCTGTTATATTGAATGTTCTCACACAACACATGCATACACTTCTGTCGCTGCTCTACTAACATGCTGGCTACCAGCTATTCAGAGGTAGCTGCGAGGGTAACCACCAGGACTTGTCTCCACGGCTGCAGCCTAGAGCCGACTAGCCGGCCAGCTGAAACTTTTGTTTTTACCTGCTGCTCGTGACAGCGTTAAACCAGAAATGACCATTTGTTCCAGTCACTGGCTACCTCTATCACGCACCCAGACGACGGGCAGAATCGGCCTAGGAAATCAGCCAGGTATTTGTCAGTGTATTTACAATTAAATGTAACGATTGAAGCCCAAATATCGTGACATTCGACAATGAGTGACGTGTCAGAAATATATCCTGTGGCTCTCGAAATATAAATTGCCCGCGTGAATCTGTGTCCTTATGACTGGGCATAATTTCCTGCGCCTGGTAGCAAGTCATTGATATCAGATTGACTGACTAATTAATTAAGTTGATCATGAGAGTCCCTTAGCACGGTGAGTATTTTTTGTTCCAGCAGTCGGATTGCACTTGCCAGGTAGATCAAATAGGAATTGCTGGAAGGAAGTCAATTTTCTTTTCATGGAACGCTATCGACAACCGACGTTTGAAGATTACTGCAGAAGGAATCTACCTCCACCAACACGCATTGTGCATAAGGATCACGAAGATAAGACTCGATAAATTAGCGGTCATAAGGAAGCATACAGATAGTCTTTCTCCCTCGCTCTGTTTGCGAGTGAAATAGGAAACGGAATGACTTGTAGCGCTACAGAGCACCCTCCACCACACACCGTACGATTCCTTGCGAAGTACGTATATAGATGTAAATATAAAATTAGTCTATCTGTTAAGCTGTCACTCTATCTATTTAGTAAGTGAGAAAATTCACAACCATGCACAGCATATGCGGACTGCACAAAGAACTTCGGAAGCATAATACGTATTATTCTTACATATCGAATGATTGTCCATAAATATCACCCACTATATTTCGTGATCTCCTTTATCGTATTCCTATGACTACTATTGTAGAAATACGGTAGTGTAGTGGTGTCAGGGACTTCACCAACAGCACAGTCTCTCTCTCTCTCTCTCTCTCTCTCTCTCCCCCTCTCCCTCTCCGTCCCTCCCTCCCTCCTCCCCCCTCCCCTCCCCCCTTCCCCTTATACAACATAGTGAAACTACGGACAATGCGCATATTAAATATGTACATATTGGCCCATCGGAGGAGATGGCCACTGATGGAAGTCGCTTGCACAGACATGTGTCAATTTTTGTCGCCTGTGCTGTAGGACGACCATATCCCACAGCCTATCAATCACACAGACGTTAACACGTTTCGACCCATTGACTCCTGCAGGAAGCTGAACATAGCGCACTGTGAACTAATCTGCTCCCACAACACACATAATGGTTGAAATAAAAGACAGATGCAGTGTTTCTTATTGACAAATAAGTGAAAGACATCGCAATATACGGAATGGCTCTGAGTACTATGGGACTCAACTGCTGAGGTCATTAGTCCCCTAGAACTTAGAACTAGTTAAACCTAACTAACCTAAGGACATCACAAACATCCATGCCCGAGGCAGGATTCGAACCTGCGACCGTAGCGGTCTTGCGGTTCCAGACTGCAGCGCCTTTAACCGCACGGCCACTTCGGCCGGCTATATACGGAATATGGAGGAGTTTGCGGCGTTGTGGAGCGTATCCAAACAGCTGTCTGAACGTCATGGCCTCTATATCTAATTTATCTTCCACAGAGACAAGTAAGCAGATGTCTCGGTGTTCTGTTTTCAGAGAGACCCACAGCACAGATTCTTCGCACTGGCGATGCATATTGCAACCAGGTATGTGATCACTTTCCGGTGTCCTACATGGCGGTCATCATGACCGCCAATTCATTGGATACTGCGTCTTTTATTTCTATGGCTTATAATGCATAAGCATATGTGGAAAAGGGAGGTATCTCATAGAGCACAGATAGTATGCACCATCAACTGTCAATTGTCCGCCCCAGTAGCTGAGTGGTCAGCGTGACGGATTGCCGTCCTCTGGGCCCGGGTTCGATTCCCGGCTGGGTCGGAGATTTTCTCCGCTCAGGGACTGGGTGTTGTGTTGTGTTCATCATCATTTCATCCCCATCCGGCGTGCAGGTCCCCCAATGTGGCGCCGACTGTAATAAGACCTGCGCTATGGCGGCCGGACCTGCCCCGCGAGGGGCCTCCCGGCCAATGACGCCAAACGCTCATTTCCATTTCAACTGTCAATTCCACCGATGGAGGAATGGAATGATTTTCGTATACCCAGGTATTTTAAGTACTCTCATCCCTCCACATTTTTTTATAGTAGTTCCATCAGTTTTACGTATTTTGCATCAGTTTTCGTAATTTTTTCAGGTTTTCCCTAATTTTAACGCATTTTACACACTTACACACTTTTTGTATCATTGCTAAACCCCATCCCCTTCTCAACTCTGTAAAAGGTCATATACATAAGGACATATTGCGAACGCTGTCACACTGCCTACATCATTATTTCTTAGTGTAGGAAATAACCATTAGCAGAGGGACGGTGCAAAAACTACGTTCCTTAGGCGAAACACATTACACATACGTTCAGTAAGATTTTTTTTATGATTTGCCGTCTCCCCCTATGTGGATGGGATTCGCAGGATAATGTCGGAGAATCAGAGATCTAGCAATCTTCCCTCTATTTCGAACCGGGGTACCGCTTCGTTGAACCTATCGGCTAAGGTCCCTGAGCAAAACAGAGGTCATGTCTATGCAATTAGTAACTATTCGTCTGTCTTTAACCAACCCTCCTTGCAACATAGACGCCGATTTAATTTGGAACTGACCGGAAGTAAGAGAGTACTATAGCCACTACATTTAATGTCTTGTGAAGGAACAGAAAGAGCTGAGTTTCACATCATCAATACACTTCAATATTTTTCTTTCTTAAAGAGTATAACACGTGTTCTAAACCTGTACTGACCGACGCTAGTGATACAGACCGGTATTCTCATTCCAGTACTGTAACTGCCGTTCTGCGAAGACTGTTCCGTACCAATCTTATTCACGTCATGCTCTCTCAAGATGCATGGATGCTGTTATAACAGACGAGTAAGAAGATGAACAAAATTGTGAGTTATGCATAATGGGGGCACAGACAAAAGGAGTTTGAAATATTTTACATAAATCACTGGCGCTATCAGTTCTATAGGTTTGTTGTAGTGTTTGATTCCATACCAAGAAGGTACTGGGAAGAGAGAAATGATCGTATAACATAAACATAAACTGTTAAGGCTACACGGTTCTGCACATAAGCATGTTATAATGTTAAATCAGTGTGATTTCCGATATATTAGTCACGTGCAATGAAACGCTGTTAATACTCCAATGGTGGAAACATATTTCCAAAATATGACATATATTCACCCTACAAGTTTTTATGGTGAGAAACTTTGAGATTAAAAAACCGCTACCTTCTACACCAAAGGGAAGAAAGTATTTGCGATCCATGCACTACATAGCTTTCCAGAGGTATATAGCGTCCACTGTTCACATCGGGTTACAGCCCTGAAATTATGATATGCTCGCATCACTCCTATAAAATAATCAGCAACGGAAAATGCATGAAACGACATCTTGCGAGGTTGATTGATTCGGGGGAGCGTACTAACCAGCGACATTTTATGAGAAAATAGACAAGCGCATAGCAGCGGTGTTCGGTATGTGAAATTACAAACCAGGCTGCTCTAACTCCGTGAACAGAAGTCTCATCCACACACGACGTCTATGAAGTAAATGTATCCACAGGGATTGCAGTACCTCACAGACCCCTGTCAGTAATTTAGAATAATTGCTGTTATGAAACTGAAGACTCGATTAATGTCAAAGATGTGGCAGAGGAATGGAGTACTTCACAGATATTTTCGTCGTCTAATGCAGGGTGCTGAAGCAGGTCTCCATAAGTTTGGTGGACATGATTCATCACACATCCGTTGGAGGTCCTCTGCTGTTAATGGTCGCAGGTACATAGCGCTCTAAGTTACACGTGGAACACACAGTTGTGTACGAGTCGAACAGAGGTTATACCACACACTGGTACACCCCGAGAGAACAACGGAAAAAAATACTTGAATGTGTGATAAATAACCTGCCCCAACATCTCGCTCTCTCTAGAATGCGTCATCAATCCACCATTGAATCATGCTGCGTTAGAACCCCTCTCAACCGAGTACTCCATCTAATGTCTATCGTCCTTTAACGCAGAACTGTGTCAATTTAGAAGCAGGTGGTTCTCGTATCCAGGAAAGCGTCAAAGGCAGCAGACAACTTGTATGTATCCATATTACCTCAAAAGATGTAAAACATAATGATTTTAGCAGGCATTCAGCAACTGTTCGCGGAAGGTATTTGTTAGCTGACATCGCACGGTTGGGATTGGTAGTGTGTACAGAGGACCACATTGTAAATACTATTTGTTAGGGTTTGAAACACGTAAGCAGTCTTTCACAACGCTGAACATGCGATCCATTCTGTAGCTGTGATACTGCAGCCAATAAGCTTGTAATACAATGCTCTTCAGTTAACGACACTTTATAAATATGTCTAAGGTGGTCACCAGTAACTCTGGGATCACACCTGGGCTTGTGATCCGACTTAAATAAATCTATGCTCTACATTTGGAGGTAATCCAGACGTTAAAAAATCTGTTCCAGCCGTCTTATCGCTGTACACGAAAAACAACGGTTTCCCTGCTTCCCTTTACCTCCATGTCAGCAAGTATTCCACTTGCTGTCACATACTGAGAATTTTTCTGCAACGAGACATGCAAGTACTCCCACATTCTCCATATATTTTTCCGCATCTGGGTGTATGTTCCAGTAATTTTCGCAATTTCACAGATTTTGTCACTTCTGCTCATGTGATCTTGACATCACTTATTGCCACGCATTCTAAAATTGTTTTTCCAACTGTAGTACAGCTGTGCACACCTAGCGCAACTGCCCTATTTGTGTGTATGTGTGTTGGGGCGGGGGTGGGGGTGGGGGTGGCGCACATGCGGTTTCACGTGTGGAGGGGGGGGGGAGGGGGGTTGGCAGAGATAGTACTTAATATCTTATCAAATTCTCTACCAGGTGACGCTTGTGAAGTTTTTATAGTTCGTAGTTTTCCTCCGTTGGATGTTATACACAACGAGCGGAGGGGGGGGGGGGGGGGGGAGGGAGGGAAGGAGGGAGGGGAGAGAGAGAGAGAGAGAGAGAGAGAGAGAGAGATGTCGGCGAAGTCCCTGACACTATTACACCGTCGTATTTCTAATGTAGTAATCATAGAAATACGATAAAGTAGATCAGGACATGTAGAGGGTGATATTTATTGACCATCATTGGATATCAGTGAATTATAGGTGTTATTGTTGTGTATTTCTTTGTGCAGTCCGCGTATAATCTCCATGATTGTGGATTCCCCCCCTCCCCCCCCTGTACGTTAGTGTGCTATCTTTGTTGTTGTGTTAGCCCTCTACCAAGTTAGTGACGGATGGAGGACTAGACATCCTTCTAACTTATGGAACAATGCTGTCACAACCAGATAGGATTACGTGGTAATTAGCAGGGGTTTTGACTTGGAGGGGGACATCTCATACTTGTGTACATCATGTGGATTCAAATGCAGTGTATCGAATATTTGAAGATTCTTGAGAATACGGCAGGTGAGCGAGACTCTAAGAAAGATGAGCTCTATGCCGCTTCTTCTAAGTGTTGTGGGCAGACATATTACAACCTCTCACATCCACCTCGCGAAGTGACTGTTATGAGAAAATTAGGACCTGTCACAAAGATTTTTTCCGCGAGACAACCAGCACGATAAATAAGAGTCCATATTTTTCCATGAGGTTTGTGTATAAATGGAGTGGCATCTCAATAGGTACTCTAAATGTACATTTACATCTATATGCTTGCTTCGCAAGCCGTCATACGGTGTGTGGTGGAGGGTACCCTGTACCAATACTAATCATTCCCTATACTATTCCACTAGCAAATAGAACGAGCGAAAGGACTGCCTATACGCCTCATTATAAGCGCTCATTTCTCGTATCATATCTTCGTTGTCCTTATGTGAAATGTATGTTAGCTGCAGTAGATCCCTTCTGTGGTCAGCTTCAAATGTCAGTTCTCAATAGTGTTCCTCGAAAACATCCTCTTCCCACCAGAGATTCCCATTTGATCTACCTGGCAAGTGTAATCTGACTGCTGGAAAAAAATTACTCACCATGCAAAGGGATTCTCATGATCAATTTAATTAGTCCATCAATCTGATATCAATGACTTGGCGCCAGGTGGCAGAAAATTTTGTCCAGCCATAAGGAAGACACAGATTCACGTGTGCAATTGATATTTCGAGAGCCACAGTCGTAAGGAGGAGGTATTTCTGACATTTCTCTCATTGTCGAATGTCACGATATTTGGGCTGCAATCGTAACATTTAATTGTAAATACACTGATAAATACGTGGCTGGTCTCCAAGGCTGACTCTGCCGGCCGTCTGGATGCGTAGCAGAGGTAGCCAATGACTGGAACGAAAGGGAATTTCCGGTTTAAGGTTGTCGAGAGTAGCAGGTAAAAGCAAAAGTTTCAGCTGGGCGGCTAGTCGACTCTTGCCCGCAGCCATGGGGACAAGTCCTGGTGGCGGCCGTCGCTGCTCCCTCTGAACAGCTGGTAGAGCAGAGACAGAAGTGGGTGAGAAGATTCAATACGATGAGTGTTTGTGCTGGACGATTACTCTCTCCATGTAAAATGATCGGTTGACTGCTCGGTGACAGCCTCTCCAACCTCTGAACATTCGGTACAGTGAGTGTGTGAATGCTGGTGGATGGGCGTGCAGCTACCAGCATGGCTGGAGAGAGTGTCAGGGAGGACATGTGGGGTGGACATCTTGGTCTGTGTTGGTTACATACATTGGTTCACACAAACAGCAAGTAACCACTTCACACAGAGATAGGGAGAGGGTGATGGAGAGGTAGGTGGCGTCCAGTATCAAATTTCAAAGGGTTACCGCTATCTGATGCTCCATTTGCAGAGGATTAACGTAGTCCTGCAGTTGTGTGATTGATCTGGCGTTCAGTGATGTGATCGAGAGATTTTTTTCCCTCCTCAGGTATGTTCAGTGCGATCTGTGACAGTGTAATTACATATGGTGAGTACGTTGTGATAGCATTCCTTGCGTTATCAGAATAAAAAAAGGGCCATACTTGTTTAAATATTCCATATTGCTTTTTTGAAGAAACTGCATTCCATACACTGCCTTTCATCCCACAAACTTCTAAATAAACAATATTCCTCACATTGTCTTGAGTACCAGAAACTGTCCGTACAATATTCCATGCAATGAAATCGATTTCCATCAAATAGCCATTCAATCAATATTTCCAGAAAGGAGCAGTATCCACCAAGGCAAACTGTCCCATGCAAAAGGATATAAATTTAATTAATTAATCACTCAAATTGATAGTGGAAGGGTGCTATTCGAATACCTTAGGTCTGAAAGTGTACATATATCAGCGAGGGGGAGTGGGGGAGGGGTGTGGGGGGAGGTGTGGGGAGGTTTCCCAGAAGGAGAGATTATGCCCAGGGAATCATAAATCAACCGCCAGGGGGTAAGAAATCAGTTAGTATAACAATAGCGTAAGGTCATAAATCAGCCAAGTTTGCCCTTAATGTATGCTTCCCCTGAATGTATGCAACACAAACAAAATGCACCTGAACGCAGCTTACCCTACTACTCATGCCGTCCGTCATATGTGATTTAGGGACACTATGGAAAACATATATTTGGGCAGTGGAAGAGGAATTTGATGCGCACTGTGTCTGAATGCATCACCTCACTCTGTGTCAAAGCAGGGCATATGGGATAAATGCCTTAGAGTATCGTGATTTTCTATTAGATCGCCAGCAGTGAAGCTATATGCCAAAAACGAAAAATACGCTATAAGACAAAAATAAATTTAAAAAATAAAAATGAGAGAAATTTTACATTCCAGAGACGTACTAAATCTCAGCTTAATCTGTGATTATGTGTACAGGATGAAGCAATGATTTACTCCCATTTCGTTCAATGATAAGTTTCTAATGCAGTGTTGGTGAGCCACTGAAATAATAGTTTGAGTTGAGAAGTGGAACATCTAAATGTGCTGAAGCGCGAATTTTAGTCTGTATTAGGGAGGGTGACATGGTAGGGTAATCTGTGCAACTGCTAGCCGCAGTGTCAGGATGGTACAGTATTTAGCGCATCTTCAAGGGAGCAGGAAACCTGGTTTGAATTCCTTGCCTCGGTATATATTTTAATTCATTGCTTGGACCTCTATTCTTACCATAAAAAGTAAAGAATACCACGCACCACAAAGGAATTATCTGAATGGGACGAAAATCGGTCGATGTAATGCACATGCACAGACAAGCAAATGATAACAATTTCAGAAAAATTCGGTTATGTATTCAAGGGAGAGAGCTTCACAAGTTGAGAAAGTCAGTAACGCGTTGGTTCACCTCTGGCACTTACGCAAGCAGTTGATTGACTGAACTGTTGGACGTAATCCTGAGGGATATCGTGCAAAATTCTGTCCAATTGGCGCGTTCGGTCGTCAAAATCCCGAAGTGGCTAGAGGGCCGTGCCCACAGTGCTCCAGACGTTCTCAATTGAAAACAGATCCGACAATCTTGCTGGGCAAGATAGGGTTTGGCAAACACGAAGACAATCGCTAGAAACCCTCGCCGTGTGCTGGCGGACGTTACCATGCTGAAATGTAATCCCAGGACTGCTTACCATAAAGGGCAACAAAACGAGGCCAAGAATATCATAGACGACTGCTGTGCTGTAAGGATGTCCTAGATGAAAACTACAGTGTTCTGCTATGAAATGAAATGGCACCCCCCAAACTCCTAGTTGCCGGCCTATACGGCAGGCGACAGTCAGTTTTGTATTCCACCGCTGTCCGAGGCGTCCCCAGACATTGCTTAGCTGGTCATCGGGGTTCAGTTCGAAGGGGACTCACCACTGAAAACAATTCTACTTCAGTCAATGAAATTACAGGCCGAAGACGTGTCGAGAGACGTCCTGGACAGCACTGGGATACCAACCTAACTGTCGCCCGTCATGAGCTCCGACAACTAGGAATAATGATCTGGAGTTCCTTTTCTTTTCATAGCAAGACTCCTTTGGTTGTCATCCGCAGCATCCTTACAGCACAGTGGTACATCGACGACGTTATACGCCCCATATTGTTACCCTCCATGGCAATCCATCCGAGGTTTACATTTTAGCAAGATAATGCCCGCCCGCACACGGTGAGTGTTTCTACTGCCTGTCTTTGTGCTTGTCAAACCCTACCTTGTCTTGCAAGATCACCGCATCTCTCGCCGTTTGAGAACGATTGGGGCATTACGCACAGTGCTCTCCAACCAGCTCATGATTTTTACGATATAATGCGCAAATTGGACAGAGCCTGGCACGATATCCCTCAACAGGACGTCCAACAAACAACTCAGTCATACCAAGACGAATAACTGCTTGCATAAGGGCCAGAGGTGAACCAACGCGTTACTGACTTGGTCACGCTACGGTCGCAGGTTCGAATCCTGCCTCGGGCATGGATGTGTGTGATGTCCTTAGGTTAGTTAGGTTTAACTAGTTCTGAGTTCTAGGGGACTGATGACCTCAGCAGTTAAGTCCCATAGTGCTCAGAGCCATTTGAACCATTTGAATTGGTAAATTTGTGAAGCTCTTGCTCTTCAATACATTATCCAATTTTTCTGAAATTTTAATCATTTGTTTGTCTGTACAAGTACATCACATCTGCCAATTTCCGTCTCAGTCGGGTAATTCCTTCGTGGGTCGTCGTTTTTTTTCTTACAATGTAAGGGTAAAAAGAATGAAGTAAGAGGAGTAGGTAAAACTTCTCAATTTGTTCTTCTTAATGGACCTACTTTATTTTGTGGTGCGAAGTTAAATTTTTCTTTAATGAAAGTATCTTCTTCTTCCAGTTTGTGTAACGGATGGATAACTGTAGCTTTCGTTGCTTGTAACAATGCTGGAAGAGCAGGTTTGGAATCCTTTGAAACTAGGGAAATTCTTGCTTACCGCACTATACCTGTTTCTGAGGTTATTATTTCTAGTGAGGGTTCCTACCTTTTACCGCACGGGGTACATAAACACATCAATAAATGTAATGAGAAATGAGAAGCCTACATTCTAAAAATGCAAGCAGGAAGAGTAACTGGAGGTTTTATTTACGACAAAAGCGCTCGAGAGCAGAACAATTATAGCTTAGAACTACAGGCTGTCTGAAGAGGAATGGTCATTATTCCGGGATATGACAAGAACGATGATTCGAAGCAAAAACGTCTAGTAAACGTGGGCTCTAAAATGCGTACATTTACAGCTATGAGCTGTTATTCAGTGGGAGAGATGTGTTTCACAGTATCGAAGGTGAAGTAGCCCTTAAGGTATGCATTTTAGAGGCCATGTTTACTGCACTTCGTTGCTTCGCGTCATCGTTCTGGTCGTATCACTGAATACTGACAATCATTCCTGGAACAACCTGCAGAAGCTATGGGTAGAACAAACATCACACGAACTGTGCAATGGTGGGCTCTCACTTGAGTATGGAACAGGCCATAAGATCAGAATTTTGAAGTTGAGAACAGTGAGGGAGAGGAGGAAAAGTATATAGCAATCCCACCCTCTTCAGTTATTGCAATCTGTCAGCATATTTCCTTCCATACCATCAGTGAAGACTGAGGTGTAGCATTCATTCCAGCAGAGTGACTCCCCCCCCCCCTTCAGGTCCAGGGGTTAGAATAGGCCTGAGGTATTCCTACCTGTCGTAAGAGGCGACTAAAAGGAGTCTCGCACTTTTCTGCCTTTATGTGATGGTCCCCTGTAGGGTTTGACCTCCATTCTTCAAAAGTTTTCCAACTGGGGAAGGGCGCCTTACATGGAGCATCGTGTCCATCGTGTATTGAGATCTTTATCCCACTTTCTCATCGTCGCATTTCAGTCCCACTCATTCTCCATCTCTTTGGCGAGGACACACTTCTGGGTGCGTTTTCCACCATGTACTATGCAGTGTCGCTTTCTGCATCGACGATGACCATGGACTTCTTTGCACTTGATACCCAGCACAGTAGCCAGTCAGTTGTGGTGGGGTGCCATGTACCCTGCTGGTTGTAGCCCTCTGACCACACAGGGATCGCTCTGCTGATGCCTGCACTATTATCTCCCCATGTATGCGAAGGGGTAAATGCCCACCCCACTGGGGCATCAGGACTCCCGTCAATGGTCATCCTACCAGGTGACCTTTGCTGCGGCTCGGTGGCGCCCGTATGGAGGGCCCCTGGTCGGAGCGGGTGGCATCAGGGTGTATGACACGCAGTGAAGTGTAGTCCATCATCTCTTGCTGGTGGTGAAACACCAGCAGTCTCTAAGCGTTCACAAACTCAATTCAACGCACAAAAGTACGACCCCAAACTGTTCCCCTCCCTCGTCACACCATAGGAGGAAGGACAGGCTAAGGGTGGCAGCGGATCTTATTCGGCCCAGTACCTTGTATGTTTGAGAGCTGATGGGGAATCTTTCATGACATTGAAGCCTCAGTTTTTTGTTGAGCATTTAGAGGACAAGTTTGGGAAGGTAAATGGATTGTCCAAAATGACATGTGGGTCAGTCTTCATCAAACCAGCATCCTCTGCCCAGTCATGGGTACTAATCGCTTGTGTCAAGCTGGGGGATGTTTCTGTAACCATCACGCCCCATAAGAACTTAAATATGGTCCAGGGTACCATATTTCACAGGGACCTTCTTTTGCAGTCTGACAACGATCTGCGCGCCAGTTTAGAGCGGCAAGGGGTCATTTCGTCTGATGTGGCCACCGGGGTCCAAGGGTAGCCACCGGTGCCTTCTTCTTGGCCTTCAAGGGTGATACATTGCCCGAGAAGGTCAAGGTCATGGTCTACCACTGTGATGTAAGGCCATATATCCCTCCCCCGATGCGGTGCCTTAAGTGCTGAAAGTATGGCCATATGTCTTCCCGCTGTACTTCCAGCATCACCCATCGAGATTGTGTTCGCCCATCACATCCCAATAGTCCATGTGCCCCGCCTCTTAACTGTGTCAGCTGCCGAGAGCACCATTCGCCAGACTGCATGATTCTCCAGAAAGAAAAGAAAATCATGAAGTACAAGACCCTAGACCGACTGACCTACACCGAGGCTAAGAGAAACTTCTGCATCCTGTACGTATCACATCGTCTTATGCCGCCGCTACAACAGTTCTGGCACCATCAGCTCCGCCAGCCCCAGTCACCTCTCAGAGCTGGAAGACTACACCTGCCCCCTTGATGGTGGGGAGCACTTCCCTCCCTGTTGCTGTCGCGCCATCTACTCCAGGAGCAATACCCCCCCAACCATCGGGAACGTCCATCCCTACTTCAAAGCTCGAGAAGGTTAGCTCTTCGCCTTCTCTCGCTAGGAAGGGGTCACTTGGGTCACTCTCTTCCCAGGTTTCTGCTAGTGGGAAAGATGACAACCACCAGTGGCTGAAGATCAAAAGCAGCTGGTCGTAGGGCTTCACGATGACCATGGACTTCTTTGCACTTGATACCCAGCACAGTAGCCAGTCAGTTGTGGTGGGGTGCCATGTACCCTGCTGGTTGTAGCCCTCTGACCACACAGGGATCGCTCTGCTGATGCCTGCACTATTATCTCCCCATGTATGCGAAGGGGTAAATGCCCACCCCACTGGGGCATCAGGACTCCCGTCAATGGTCATCCTACCAGGTGACCTTTGCTGCGGCTCGGTGGCGCCCGTATGGAGTCCTGGAGACTTAGCCAGTGAAGTCCTCCAACCAGGGAAACCCAAGGAGCAGCGAGAGGAATCCAAAAAGAAGACCCCTAAGACCAAGGAAATTGTGGTGGCACCCACACCACCATCTACAAGCTCTGCGTCTGAAGATGGGGTGTAGATTCTGGCGTCTGCTGAGGACCTAGATCTCGCCAGACCCTCAAACACAATGGATATAGATTGCTCAGGCAAAACGTCGGTGGCAGCAGGTGACGCTGAGGCGTAAACAGCCTCATTGAATGTTCCATGCCTTCCCAGTCTCACAATGACGTCATCCGCCAGTGGAATTGTGGCGGTGTTTTCCACTGCCTGGCTGATCTACGGCAACTGCTACGCTTTAAAACTGCTATCTGCATTGTAAAATTTGAAATTTTCCCAGCGAATGAACTGTTCAATAAGATTTCGGGCTTGCAGCCGGTCGTCGTAAACTTCATTGCACGATATTTCTGCTGGACAACTGCCAACCATCTTCAGGAGATCCGAATTAGGACTGACGAAGACGCTCTCTGCTCCGTCTCATATAGTGCACTGATAGTATTACCACGCAAGCGTTGCAGTCGCGGAGACAGCGACAATACCGACGGCAGCTGAGTATTGCAGTTCCACTAGCGAGGCCGCTGTCGCTGGGCGGTGTGGCCCTTCTGTCTCCGTAACAGCAACGCTTGCGCGGCAGTACTATCAGCGCACTATACAGGGTGAGTCACCTAACATTACCGCTGGATATATTTCGTAAACCACATGAAACACTGACGAATCGATTCCACAGACCGAACGTGAGGGAGGGGCTAGTGTAATTGGTTAATACAAAACATAAAAAAATGCACAGAAGTATGTTTTTTAACACAAATCTACGTTTTTTTAAATAGAACCCCGTTAGTTTTGTTAGCATATCTGAACATATAAACAAATACGTAATCAGTGCCGTTTGTTGCACTGTAAAATGTTAATTACATCCGGAGATATTGTAACCTAAAGTTGACGCTTGAGTACCACTCCTCCGCTGTTCGATCGTGTGTATCGGAGAGCACCGAATTACGTAGGGATCCAAAGCGAACGGTGATGGACCTTAGGTACAGAAGAGACTGGAACAGCACATTGCGTCTACATGCTAATACCTTTTTATTGGTCTTTTTCACTGACGCACATGTACATTACCATGAGGGGTGAGGTACACGTACACACGTGGTTTCCGTTTTCAATTACGGAGTGGAATAGAGTGTGTCCCGACATGTCAGGCCAATAGATGCTCAATGTGGTGGCCATCATTTGCTGCATACAATTGCAATCTCTGGCGTAATGAATGTCGTACACGCCGCAGTACATCTGGTGTAATGTTGCCGCAGGCTGCGACAATACGTTGTTTCATATCCTCCGGGGTTGTAGGCACATCACGGTACACATTCTCCTTTAACGTACCGCACAGAAAGAAGTCCAGAGGTGTAAGCTCAGGAGAACGGGCTGGCCAATTTATGCGTCCTCCACGTCCTATGAAACGCCCGTCGAACATCCTGTCAAGAGTCAGCCTAGTGTTAATTGCGGAATGTGCAGGTGCACCATCATGCTGATACCACATACGTCGACGCGTTTCCAGTGGGACATTTTCGAGCAACGTTGGCAGATCATTCTGTAGAAACGTGATGCATGTTGCAGCTGTTTGGGCCCCTGCAATGAAGCGATTGTCGGTATGCCTCTGTGTGGGCTCTAATCTCTCTGATTTTATCCTCATGGTCTCTTCGCGAGATATAAGTAGGAGGGAGCAATATACTGCTTGACTCTTCGGTGAAGGTATGTTCTCGAAACTTTGAGAAAAGCCCGTACCGAGCTACTGAGCGTCTCTCCTGTAGAGTCTTCCACTGGAGTTTATCTATCATCTCCGTAACGCTTTCGCGATTACTAAATGATCCTGTAACGAAGCGCGCTGCTCTCCGTTGGATCTTCTCTATATCTTCTATCAACCCTATCTGGTATGGATCCCACACTGCTGAGCAGTATTCAAGCAGTGGGCGAACAAGCGTACTGTAACCTACTTCCTTTGTTTTCGGATTGCATTTCCTTAGGATTCTTCCACTGAATCTCAATCTGGCATCTGCTTTACCGACGATCAACATTATATGCTCATTCCATTTTAAATCACTCCTAATGCGTACTCCCGGATAATTTATGGTATTAACTGCTTCCAGTTGCTGACCTGCTATTTTGTAGCTAAATGATAAAGGATCTATCTTTCTGTGTATTCGCAGCACATTACACTTGTCTACATTGAGATTGAATTGCCATTCCCTGCACCATGCGTCAATTCGCTGCAGATCCTCCTGCATTTCAGTACAATTTTCCATTGTTACAACCTCTCGATTCACCGTAGCATCATCCGCAAAAAGCCTCAGTGAACTTCCGATGTCATCCACAAGGTCATTTATGTATATTGTGAATAGCAACGGTCCTATGACACTCCCCTGCGGCACACCTGAAATCACTCTTACTTCGGAAGACTTCTTTCCATTGAGAATGACATGCTGCGTCCTGTTATCTAGGAACTCCTCAATCCAATCACACAATTGGTCTGATAGTCTATATGCTCTTACTTTGTTCATTAAACGACTGTGGGGAACTGTATCGAACGCCTTGCGGAAGTCAAGAAACACGGCATCTACCTGTGAACCCGTGTCTATGGCCCTCTGAGTCTGGTGGACGAATAGCGCGAGCTGGGTTTCACATGACCGTCTTTTTCGAAACCCATGCTGATTCCTACAGAGTAGATTTCTTGTCTCCAGAAAAGTCATTATACTCGAACACAACACATGTTCCAAAATTCTACAACTGATCGACGTTAGAGATATAGGTCTATAGTTCTGCACATCTGCTCGGCGTCCCTTCTTGAAAACGGGGATGACCTGTGCCCTTTTCCAATCCTTTGGAACGCTACGCTCTTCTAGAGACCTACGGTACACCGCTGCAAGAAGGGGGGCAAGTTCCTTCGCGTACTCTGAGTAAAATTGAACTGGTATCCCATCAGGTCCAGAGGCCTTTCCTCTTTTGAGCGATTTTAATTGTTTCTCTATACCTCTGTCGTCTATTTCGATATCTACCATTTTGTCATCTGTGCGACAATCTAGAGAAGGAACTACAGTGCAATCTTCCTCTGTGAAACAACTTTGGAAAAAGACATTTAGTATTTCGGCCTTTAGTCTGTCATCCTCTGTTTCAGTACCATTTTGGTCACAAAGTGTCTGGACATTTTGTTTTGACCCACCTACCGCTTTGACATAAGACCAAAATTTCTTAGGATTTTCTGCCAAGTCAGTACATAGAACTTTACTTTCGAATTCATTGAACGCCTCTCGCATAGCCCTCCTCACACTACATTTCGCTTCGCATAATTTTTGTTTGTCTGCAAGGCTTTGGCTATGTTTATGTTTGCTGTGAAGTTCCCTTTGCTTCCGCAGCAGTTTTCTAACTCGTTTGTTGTGCCACGGTGGCTCTTTTCCATCTCTTACGATCTTGCTTGGCACATACTCATCTAACGCATTATGTACGACGGTTTTGAACTTTGTCCACTGATCCTCAACACTATCTGTACTTGAGACAAAACTTTTGTGTTGAGCCAACAGGTACTCTGAAATCTGCTTTTTGTCACTTTTTCTAAACAGAAAAATCTTCCTACCCTTTTTAATATTCCTATTTACGGCTGAAATCATCGATGCCGTAACCGCTTTATGAGCGCTGATTCCCTGTTCTGTGTTAACTCTTTCAAATAGTTCGGGTCTGTTTGTCACCAGAAGGTCTAATATGTTATCGCCACGAGTCGGTTCTCTGTTTAAGTGCTCAAGGTAGTTTTCAGATAAAGCACTTTAAAAAATTTCACTGGTTTCTTTGTCCCTGCCACCCGTTATGAACGTCTGAGTCTCCCAGTCTATATCCGGCAAATTAAAATCTCCACCCAGAACTATAACATGGTGGGGAAATCTACTCGAAATATTTTCCAAATTATCCTTCAGGTGCTCAGCCACAACAGCTGCTGAGCCAGGGGGCCTATAGAGACATCCAATTACCATGTCTGAGCCTGCTTTAACCGTGACCTTCACCCAAACCATTTCACATTTCGGATCTCCGTCAATTTCCTTCGATACTATTGCACTTCTTATCGCTATAAACACGCCTCCCCCTTCACTGTCCAGCCTGTCTCTGCGGTATACATTCCAATCTGAGTTTAAGATTTCATTACTGTTTACGTCTGGTTTCAGCCAACTTTCTGTCCCTAGTACTATATGGGCGTTGTGACCGTTTATTAATGAGAGCAGTTCTGGGACCTTTCTGTAGACGCTCCTGCAGTTTACTATTAGCACATTAATAGCCGGCCGAAGTGGCCGTGCGGTTAAAGGCGCTGCAGTCTGGAACCGCAAGACCGCTACGGTCGCAGGTTCGAATCCTGCCTCGGGCAAGGATGTTTGTGATGTCCTTAGGTTAGTTAGGTTTAACTAGTTCTAAGTTCTAGGGGACTAATGACCTCAGCAGTTGAGTCCCATAGTGCTCAGAGCCATTTGAACCATTAATATTGTTATTCCCTGTTGCATTTTGCCTACTCCTACCTTGCCGCGTCTCAGGAGGCGTCTTGTCGGGCCTAGGGAGGGAAGTATCTAACCTAAAAAAAAACCTTGTGCATTCCACACGTACTCCGCTACCCTTGTAGCCGCTTCCGGTCTGTAGTGCACGCCTGACCTATTCAGGGGGACCCTACATTTCTCCACCCGATAGCGGAGGTCGAGAAATTTGCACCCCAGATCTCCGCAGAATCGTCTGAGCCTCTGGTTTAAGCCTTCCACTCGGCTCCAAACCAGAGGACCGCGATCGGTTCTGGGAACGATACTACAAATAGTTAGCTCTGATTTCACCCCGCGAGCGAGGCTTTCCGCCTTCACCAATTCCGCCAACCGCCTGTACGAACTGAGGATGACCTCTGAACCCAGACGGCAGGAGTCATTGGTGCCGACATGAGCAACAATTTGCAGTCGGGTGCACCTAGTGCTCTCTATCGCCGCCGGTAGGGCCTCCTCCACATCTCGGATGAGACCCCCCGGCAAGCAGACAGAGTGAACACTGGCCTTCTTCCCCGACCTTCCCGCTATTTCCCTAAGGGGCTCCATCACCCGCCTAACGTTGGAGCTCCCAATAACTAATAAACCCTTCCCCCCGTGTGGCTGCTCGGACCTTGCTGAAGGAGCAGCCACATGTCCACTCACAGGCAGAGCGGGCGATGCCACACGGAAAGCCTCCACATTGACCCTCCGCCTCGTGCGCCGCGAACGCCGCTGAACCCGCCACTCCTCTTGGGGCGAGGGTGGCCCAACCGCGCCCAGTACACGCGAAGATGTCTCGACAGCAGGGACAGTGGGTGAAGCATGTAGCACCTGGGGTGTACCTTGCGACGCACCAGACTCCCCACTGCCGCTACAGTCCGAGGCAGCAGCCTGAAGACGGCTGACCGCGGCCATCAACACGCTCAGCTATTCGCGAACAGTGGCCAGCTCCTCCTGCGTCCGTACACAGCAGTCACAAACATCCACTGTCGCTCTACCTGTCTGAGCCAGCGAGTATTGTCCACGGACCAGTAATGCATGTTCCGTAGATTCACTGCCCCGTGGTTTGTGAAACCCGCTTCATCGGTGAACAACGCATTCTCTGTTAATGCCCATTGACAGAATTGCACTCGATTAAAGTCATCACCATGTAATTGCTGCTGTAGCGACACTTGAAACGGGTGAAAGCGGTGACGATGCAGTATGCGCATGACACTACTTTGACTCAGTCCACCGGCTCTCGCAATGTCCCGTGTACTCATGTGTGGGTTCATGGCAACAGCAGCTAACACACCAACTGCACCCGCTTCTTTTGTGACGGGCCTGCTACGGACCCGTTTGCGCGCTACGACCATACCTGTTGCATACAGTTGGCGGTAGATGTTTTGCAATGTGCAGCACGTTGGATGCTCTCTGTCCGGGTACCGTTCTGCATACACCCTGCAGGCTTCAGCTGCATTTCGTCGACACTCGCCGTAGATGAGTATCATCTCCGCCTTTTCAGAGTTCGAATACACCATGGTCACAGTTCCTACAACACTACACTATCACAGACGTCTGGTAACACGGTGTACTACAGTTGGTCTGCGTGCGGAGACGAATGCAGAATAACAATAGCAGCAAGCGCCACATGCGGACATGCGAGAGCTAGACCAAACCACAACAGTGCACTACAGCCACACTCGTAAACATGGTCGTCATCGTAAACATGTCCCTGAAGATACTGCTCGCCGACCGTGGCCAGTGTTTGTTACAACACGCAACTGAACGTCGGAGGTTTCAAGCGTCAACTTTAGGTTATAATATCACCGGATGTAATTAACATTTTACAATGCAACAAACGGCACTGATTACGTATTTGTTTATATGTTCAGATGTGCTAACAGAACTAACGTGGTTCCATTTAAAAAACGTAGGTTTGTGTTAAAAAACATACTTCCGTGCATTTTTGTATGGTTTGTATTAAACAATTACACTAGCCCCTCTCCTCACGTTCGGTCTGTGGAATCGGTTCGTCAATATTTCAAGTGGTTTACGAAATATATCCAGCAGTAACGTTAGGTGACTCACCCTGTATAAGATGGAGTGGAGAGCGTCTTTGTCAGTCCTCGTTCAGCTCACCTGAAGATGGCTGGCAGTTGTCTAGCCGAAATATCGTGCAATGAAGTTTACGACGACCGGCTGCAAGCCTGAAATCTTTTTGAACTGCTATCGGCTTTGCCCTCCAGGAAACCTGGTTCGCAGCGATGCGGACACCTGCCCTCTGGGGCTATAAGGGATATTACAGGAACCGTTGCGACTATAATCGAGTGTCAGGTGGAGTTTGCGTTTATTCTAAACTCAGTCTGTAGTGATACTGTGCCCCTTCAAACCCCTCTTGAAACTGTGGCTGTAAGAATAAGGCGACGTAGGAAATTACTGTCTGCAATATATATCTTCCTCCAGATGGTGCAGTACCCCTGAATGTATTAGCTGCACTGATTGATCAGCTCCCTAAACCTTTCCTACTTTTGGGAGATTTTAACGCCTATAACCCCTTGTGGGGTGGCACCGTGCTTTCTGGCCGAGGCAGAGATGTCGAAACTTTACCGTCCCAGTTCGACCTCTATCTCTTAAATACAGGGGCCGCCACACATTTCAGTGTGGCTCATGGTAGTTACTCGGCCGTTGATTTAACAATTTGCAGCCCAGGACTTCTCCCATCTATCCACTGGAGAGCACATTACGACCTGTGTGGTAGTGACCACTTCCCCATCTTCCTGTCACTACCCCAGCGTTAGGCCCACGAACACCTGCCCAGATAGGCTGTAAACAAGGTGGACTGGGAAAGTTTCACTCTGCTGTCACTGTTGAATCTCCCGCACACGATGACATCGATGTGATGGTTCAGCAGGTGACTACAACAATTGTTTCTGCGGCAGAAAACGCGATCCGTCGCTCTTTAGGGTGCCTGAGGCGTAAGGCAGTCCCTTGGTGGTTGCTGGAAGTCGCTGAAGCAATTAAGGAGCGTCGGCCAGCTCTACAGTGGCATAAGTGGCACCCTTCCCTGGAGCACCTCAAGGCCTTTAAACGGCTCCATGCCCGCGTTCGCCAACTTATCAAACGACGGAAGCAGGGGTGTTGGGAGTAATACGTCTCGACCATTGGGTGCCATACGTCACCTTCCCAAGGTCTGCACAAAGATCAAACGTCTTTTCCGGTACCAGACCCCAACAGGTGTTCCCGGTGTTACCATAAATGGCGTGTTATCTACGGATGCAAACGCGATTGCCGAACACTTTTCTGAGCACTATGCTCGAGCCTCCGCGTCGGAGAATTACCCCCCAGCATTTCGCACTCTCAAACGGCAGCTACAAGGGAATATCCTCTCATTCACTACACGCCACAGTGAATCCTGTAACGCCCCATTTACAGAGTGGGAGCTCCTCAGTGCCCTTGCACATTGCCCCAACACATCTCCTGAGCCTGATCGGATCCACAGCCAGATGATTAAACACCTCTCATCTGACTACAAGCGACATCTCCTCGTCATCTTGAACTGGATCTGGTGCGATGGCGTCTTTCCATCGCAATGGCGGGAGAGCATCATCATTCCGGTGCTCAAACTCGGTAAAAACCTGCTTGATGTGGATAGCTATCGGCCCATCAGCCTCACCGACGTTCTTTGTAAGCTGCTGGAACGTATGGTATGTCGGCGGTTGGGTTGGGTCCTGGAGTCACGTGGCCTACTGGCTCCACGCCAGGGCAGCTTCCGCCAGGGTCGCTCTGATAATCTTGTGTCCCTCGAGTCTGCCATCCGTACAGCGTTTTCCAGACGCCAACACCTGGTTGCTGTCTTTTTTGATTTACAAAAAGGATATGACATGACCTGGCGTCATCAAATCCTTGCCACATTGTATGAGTGGGGTCTCCGGGGCCTGCTCTCGATTTCTATCCAAAATTCCCGTCGCTCTGTACTTTCCGTGTCCAAGTTGGTGCCTCTCATAGTTCCATCTATATCCAGGAGAATGGTGTCCTCCAGGGCTCTGTATTGAGTGTCTATCTATTTTTAGTGGTCATTAACGGCCTGGTAGCAGTTGTCGGGCCATCCGTCTACATCTACATCTACATGGTTACTCAGCAATTCACTGTTAAGTGCCTGGCAGAGGGTTCATTGAACCATTTTTATACTACTTGTCCACCATTCGAGTCTCGAATGGCGCGTGGGAAAAAGGAACACGTCAGTCTTTCCGTTCGAGCTCTTATTTCTCTTATTTTATTATGATGATCATTTCTCCTTAGTAGGTGGGTGTCAACAAAATATTTTCGCATTCGGAAGAGAAAGTTGGTAATTGAAATTCCGTATGTAGATCTCGCCGCAAAGAAAAGCGCCTTTGTTTCAGTGACTGCCACCCCAACTCGCGTATCATATCAGTGACACTCTCACCCCAATTGCGCGATAACACGAAACGAGCTGCTCTTCTTTGCACTTTTTCGATGTCCTCCGTCAATCCCTCCTGGTAAGGATCCCACACCGCGCAGCAATATTCCAGCAGAGGACGGACAAGTGTAATGCAGGCTGTCTCTTTAGTGGGTTTGTCGCATGTTCTAAGTGTTCTGCCAACAAAGCGCAGTCTTTGTTTCGCCTTACCCACAATATCATCTATGTGGTCTTTCCAATATAAGGTGCTCGTAATTCGTAGGTATTTAGTCGAATTGACAGCACTTAGATTTGTGCTATTTATCGTCTACCCAAGACTTATCGGATTTCTTTTAGTACCCCTGTGGATAACCTCGCACTTTTCTTTGTTTAGTGCCAACTGCCACTTTTCGCCACATACAGAAATTCTCTCTAGATCATTTTGTAATTGGAATTGATCGTCAGATGATTTTACTAGACGGTAAATTACAGTGTCATCTGCAAACAACCTAAGGGGGCTGCTCAGATTAACACCTAGATCACTTATGTAACCCGGGAACAGCAGAGGGCCTATGACACTACCTTGCCGAAAGCCAGATATCACTTCTGTTCTACTCGAAGATTTACCGTCTATCACTACGAAATGTGATCTCTCTGAGAGGAAATCACGAATCCAGTCCCACAACTGAGACGATGCTCCATAAGCACGCAATATGATTAATAGTCTGCGACCGAACCGCCGAATCTTTCCATCAGTAAATGGGGTATGTTCTCAAGTGACTCCGTTGTTTTAACCCCTCCACTGACAGAATGACACGCTTCCTACTTCCGTATGTATAAAGCCAATACGGACTTGTAGCTGTCACGCCTTTGCGCCTACTGCTACGTATTTTAACCGTAAATAGCTCAGCCCTAATGGTAAGAGTTAGTAGTGAATTCACGTTATTAATCTTTGAAGACAGCACAGCTGCCACAAGCTCAGCTCACTTTTACTCCACTCCTACCCTCGCCATTACACCACATTAACTAGGTGCTACATGGACCTTGCTAAATTCACTTGCGTATACATTTTTGACCGTTACTCGCCAGTATTTACCTATTGGATTAGTACACTCCTAACCGGACTATTTCTCAAAGAGCTGTGATGATTGAACGGGTTCGATCCACGGCCTACAGTGCCCTACAGTTCACACGGTAACACTGCCTACCTGACCCACTTAACTTGGTAGTGAGCTTATGTATCCAATCACCACTGCTAGCAGCAGTGGGTAATCCTATCAGCACGACGAGAGCAGCAGACTTACCGTCGAATCCTCCTGAAAATACTTATAACTACGGTCGCCAGCTCTGAAGGAGCAAAAGAATAAATCAGTTTTTTGGCTCGTTTCAAAGTGAAACGGCTTAAGTTGAATTTAAACTTAATTCTGAATATTACTATTTCTGATCATTCTAGGTGATTCTACAAAGCAAATACTCTCTCAATTTCTGTGAGTTGGCTTGGTAATTACCACCAAGACAACTTATGCAACTTAGGTTAACAAAATTCTATCCTTCAACTTATTTAATGACTTTGGGATATTACTCTTTAGACAATTGCTATAGAATTAGTTAAGTGACTTTACTTGAAAGGTTACTCAGAAAAATTTAAGTAACTATAAATAGGCGACTCATTCTGGTGTGACCATTGCTCTTTTCAACATTCTTATATGCTAAAGTATTCTACAACCAAAAGAATTGTAAATGAAAGAGGCGATGGTGGCCTCAGTCTGATTTCACTACACTATGTTTCAGGTTACTACACTTTACAATGAACAACATGCCTCGTAATTTTACTCATTACTATATTCTGTCCTCTGCACTTGCACAAAAGAAAACTGGTATTCTCCTTTTACATTTATACAAAGTTCGACTTAACAATTTCAAGCAGTCTTGCCTTGGGTAGACGTGTCAGTGCTGGTGGTGGGATGCATGTGGCTAACGCAGCTCTTCACGCCTCATGCCCTTAATGGCGGCTGGAACTACGAGCTGTAGCACTCGTATAAGCTACTGCACGTCCGCCATAAAATCTGGGCGCAGGAACTCTTACAATCAGCACCAGTGGCATAGAGACGGCTTTGACAACCATTCGTCGCGTTCCACTCCACAAACGGCGACGATATTCACCACTTCGCTGTTGCACAATCACTTTTACGTGAGCACAGTTACGCACGTCCGATCACGTCAACACTCCCCAGGCCAGTCCATTGTTCAGTCCCTGTGTCTCCAGCTACCTCTAGCTACGCTCATATCACCAAGAGTGGGGGTGTTCCCCTACCATCTTTTCACCGAAATCATTTAGTATTTAAGAATATTTATATTTATTACCCTGGAGTTCATACCAGTCATAATAATTTACTACTAGCGCCTTATAACATTAAATCATACACTAATAACTTATAATTACCAAGAAAAAGAATACATTTGACTCCGAGAGCTTAGTGCATTGTCTGAGAGGCAGCGCTAATTCCCAGTTTCGCCAATAGATGGCATCAGGGTGCACTCCCTGGCAGTCTCACACCAGTGCGCCCGTTTCCGACGCGCGGGCTCCAAATTACTGTCAGCCCACCATCATTTCAGTTCCGTTACACATGCCCCACTTCTTATTGAAGTATCTAACAGTGATAATTCAATAAGAAGTCTCTCCTATAATGAATCTGAAATTTTCGTTAAGCTTTTTACCAAGGGTTTTCCCTTTCTTACTGATACACCTCGGTACTTATATTACTTATTCAAAATTAAACACCAATTCTTTCTATCTTTCCTGCTAAACATTACATAAATGATTTACATATGTTCTTTACAATTTTCTTACATCTAAACACAGTACACTTTAAACATCTTTTTTACAAAAATTTTAAATACACTTCTTTTATCTCAGGCAAGTAAAACACACGTTAAGCGCCTATTACTTTATAGCCCGTCCTTTTCACTTTACCTCCTCACTTTTCTACCTCTTCCACAACACTTATTTACACATCTATTAAGGCTTTCTTAGAAGCTCAGTCTTTCCCAGTCTGTTTAGTCTCTACTTAAACTAGAAGTTTCATTAGAATACTGCAACATATTTTAGTGAACATTTACCTTTCACATAGAACAAAAGAAACAAAACTATTTACATATTGGTTTACTTTAATATTTATTTATATATTTAATTTCAATCTGGTAGAATTCGTGGTTCAGACCTTTTGAGATCCACTATGTTTCTTACTCCCAGGCGTTTGCCTGTTAATGGGTACTCTAAATAATAAGCGTTCACATTGGGTATGGACACTATTTTAAATGGTCCATTATATATATATTTAAATTTGCTGATCTCGTTATTAATTTCACTTGACTTTTCATGTGTTTTTACAAGAACGAGATCACCTATTTTGAATTTAGGATTCCTTACTTTTTCGTCATGACGACGAATTCTCGCATCTGCTTGTTTTCTCATCTTGTCTTTTACTAAGTTCTTTTTACTATCATAAGCTAATTCAACTCTATCTGGAAATTCTAGTAGGTCTTCTACTAGACTTTTACTTCTCGTCTTTTTCAGGATTTCTTCTGGAGTAAATCCAGTGCTCTCGTTTGTTAATGAATTCATGATTTCTTCGAATTCACTCACATACATACCCCACTTCTTGTGGTTACTATGGCAGTACGTCCTAAATAACCGACCTATCTCACGCATATATCTTTCTGCCGGATTGCTTGATGGGTGATAAGCTGAGATATGTACCACTTCTACCTGTTTCTCAGTTATCCCATCCTTCCACATCTTTGAGCAATACTGAACACCATTATCTGATAGTATTCTCTTTGGCTTCACTACTTTCACAAAATAATCACACACCATTTTATCATACACAGCTCTGGCAGTAGCTTTTCTCAAGGGATATAGCTTTATATAATTTGAGAAAAGTTCAACTGCTACAAATATGTACACAAAACCCCCCATGGTTTTCGGTAATGGTCCAAAGATATCTACTGCTACTATTTCTAATACTTCTTCAGGTTTTATTGATTGCATGGGCCCTTGATTAGTTGTATTTGTTACTTTCGCCTTTTGGCATAGATCACAAGCTCTTATCCTCTGTGCTACCCTTTGTGCCATGTTGTTAAAGGTAATGCATTCATCTAACTTATCGGTACACTTCCGTGCACCACAATGGCCATATGCCAAGTGAACATAATCTATCAGCACTTCAGTGTGTTGTTCTGGCCAACATACTCTCCACTTCCCTGAATTATTTAATCTTTGAAGATACAGTACACCTTTATGTATTTTATATGAAGCCCTTATGTTAGTTGCGTCCGGATTGTCAAACTTGACCTTTACCGACTTGAGTGCATCATCATCACTTTGATATCTTCGCATATTCCGACATATTTCCCTAATTTTTTCTCTTCCTTCCGCTTTTTTTAAGTAATTCACCTCAAAAACATCTTCCCTATTCTTTACACTTTCTAGTGTCTCACATCCTTCCGGTAATCTCGACAAAGCATCCGGTACTGCATGTTCTTTCCCTTTAACATACTTGATCTCTATATCAAATTGTTGTAAAAACAGCGCCCATCTGGTCAACCTGTTATGTAACAATCTGCAGTCCTTCAAAAATATTAAAGCTTTGTGGTCTGTATGGACCACAGTCTTACGCCCCCATAAGAAAAGTTGAAATTTCCTAAAACCCCATACTATAGCTAAAGCCTCCTTCTCTGAAACCGTATAGTTTCTTTCGTACTTAGACATGGTTCTACTCGCAAATGCTATTTGTCTATGAGTTTTTTCCCCATCTATCATTACCTCCTGAAATATGGATACTCCCAATCCATAATCTGAACTATCTGTTGCCATGTGGAATGGTTCACACAGGTCAGGGTGCCATAACTTTATGTTTTTAGCCAAATTGTCTTTTAGCCGATTGAATGCTGTTTCACATTCCTCAGTCCACATATACACACTGTTCTTCTTAAGTAGGTTGTTCAGATGTGGGCTATTGAACACCTGATCATCCACATACTTACGATAAAAGGAACAAAGTCCTATAAACGACTTTAGTTGTTTTTTATTCTTGGGAGCCGGACAATTTCTTATTGCTTTGACTTTATCGGGATCCTTTTCAATTCCCTCTGGTGTTACTATGTGACCTAAAAACTTTATTTCTTTCTTCACAAACTCGCATTTTTTCAGGTTCAGGGTCATTCCTCCTTTAATTAAAGCTTTGAACACCCTGTCGCATAACTCCATGTGCTCTTCCCATGTCCTTGTAGCAATTAACAGATCATCTACATAAACTGTGATTAGCGAACTAAGTTCACTCCCTAAAATTTTGTCTAAAGCCCGAATGAACACTGAAACGGAAGTATTTAGGCCAAATGGTACCACTGTGAAATGGTAGCATTTGCCATTGAATAAAAATGCCATGTACTTCCTAGACTCCTCACTTAATGGAATTTGCCAGTATCCTGCAGTTAGGTCTAAACTAGTCATGTACTTTACACCATTAAACTTCTGCAATAAATTATCTATGTTCTCTGGACGATCCAACTCCCTCTTCACTACTTTATTCAGAGTACGAGCATCTATCACTATTCACACACTTCCTTCCTTCTTACCTACTATCACCAGTGGGTTATTATATGGGCTAGAACTCCGTTCAATGACCCCACATGAAACCATTCTATCTATTTCTTTCTGAACTGCTTCTTTCTTAGACAAGGGTACATTATATGGTGGTTTAAAGGAAGGTTCATGCTCCTCTACCTCCATGCAGTACTCATAATTTATCACTCGTCCCGGTTTGTCCGAAAATATCTCCTGATTTTCTTTCAGAATTTGCCATAGATCCTCCCTTTGGGCCTCAGATATTCCTTCCGTTTTATCCACTACATTTCGAAGGAGTGTCTCCTTATTTCCATCTTCAACTATCTGCCTCACCAGACACCAATCGAATTTTTGACCTATTCCTGAATCATGATCATCTCTAAATTCTACCCATCTCAGCTGGTTCTCTTCCATTACTCTAGATGATTCAAATGGTATTTCTAATACCGCACTATCAACTTTACAAACTATTATCCCTTTGTCACAATCTATAATTACTTTCTGTTTTATTAACCAGTCAATGCCTAAAATGATCTCGGCACTGAGCTCTGGAACTACTAAAAATGCATTCGAAAATAGCTTGTTTTTTATCTTAAATTCCATCATCACTTGATGTTTAACAGGTTTACTACATTTCCCTGTCGCCCCTATCACTTTAACACCTGTTACTGGCATCATGACTACTCCTCGTTGCTCTTTGATCATCTCAAAAAATGCGTGCGAAATAGCACTTATTTGAGCACCCGTATCCAACAATACATATAAATCGTATCCACATATATTAATGGGTAGGATTGTTTGCATCCTATTGTCCTCTTTCATACTTTCTTTATCTTCCCATAATAAATCCTTTTCCACCGCCAAGTCTTGCCATATTATTTTTCCGGTTTTTATACTGACCATTCCATCTGGAGGTTTCTTTCTCCTTTTCATCCTAAATTCTTTCACCACTTTTTCCAATAGCCCTTCGTCTAGGCTCTTTAATACCATCTCGTTCTCATTCGAATCTGTCATGCCTGAACTCTCGGTTGCAGAATCGAAAACTTCCTCTACTTCTTTTTCTCCCTGGATGCTTTCTGATGATTCTGACGATAATTCCTCCTCCTTAGAAATATGACCTTCTTCGGATTCAAATAATTCTTGCAAATTATAATCCATTTCTCTACTTTCCCTTTGTTGGATAGTACGTTCGCCACTCTTACTTTCATTATTTTCCCCTACTAATGGAATTCCAGTCTCACTCAACTCATTTGCTTCAGTACTACAGGGATCACAACACTCTTTCTCTTGGTTAGATACACTTTCTCTAATTTCTTTAAAAGAATCTTCATCACAGTCGTGTACTCTTGCTGTCACTAGGTACACATCATAATCGGTATGGCTCTCTAACACTGTCATATTCGGGTCCAAATTAATCACTTGAGTGGAAGATCTTTCTAATTGTGCTGGCTGGCTTTTGAGCTGATGTACATATTCTGCATACGAGGTAATTTCTGAATCGGCATGCGTCTCTGCACTATGCCCCTTTTTCTTATCCACCCTTTCCTCTTTAATTACTTCTCGATGCGATTCGTCGACTATTCGTACGAACCTTTTACCATAAGTCACATCACTCCTACCTTCCCCTGCCTCTATGCACAGTTGCCATCCCTACCGACAAACAACGCCTTCTCTGACTCTTCCTTCATCAATTCGTCACTCTGACCTCGAATTGTACTTATTTCATTCACGTGAGCCTTCACATCCGACCGATATTCTTTTCCTACTTCATTTTCCTTAATAATTCCTCCCTGCTCTCTCTCCTCTGTTTGTATCCCTGCATTATACTTCGCAAAGTTTCGTTTATGTAACTGCTCTTCAGGCGAACGACGCACTATCCTACTATAGTACTGACTACTCCGATCTTCCCTATATTTGGGCCATTTCTTTCTTTCCGCGCGCGTTAGGCCCTTGACCTGCGCGGTATTTAGTTTTCCTGATTTTGATAATGCATCCCGTTTCCCTGATAGTGTCCTCTCCCTCGCTGAGAGTTACCTCCTCGACCTCTTCCTCTCATCATGTTAATTTGCGGTTCATTCCTACCACCTTTTACTATTCCATTCTGATTTCTGAAACCTCGAAACTCTCTAGTTTCACGCCACCTATCTTCATTCTTGATTTTTTCTAAAAATTCATCGAATGTTCGATGAGTGCCTCCTACATAACGCTTTGAATCGTCAGGTAGCTTTTTCCACAACTCCCACACTATCTCCGATTCTGATCTACGATCTTTTAGATACTCCAAACGCTTGAACCATCCTTCACAGTATTCTTTCATGAGCACACGCCCATGTTCTGGCATTCTGGCGACAACGAATTCTCTCCACAACCTATCCCTCTGTTGTGTGCCCCAGAATTCCTCAAGGAACTTTTCTTTGAAGTCTGTAAACTTCGAACTGTCGATATCCAAATTCAATCCCCAACGTTTAGCATGACCTGCTAAAGCGTCTATTACTAAATTAATTTTTTCTTTATCCGACATGTCTGTTGGTAAGACACGTTCACAATTTTTTATAAAATCCATTGGATGCCATCCACCTTGTTTCTTATGAGGATCGTATTTTTCCTCCCTACTCAGTATTTCCGATTTTTGCATTACCAATGGGATACCACTACAGTTAAGAAACGTCTGATTCTGAACTTGCTGACTTAACAATTTTATCTCATTACGCAGTGTATTTTCCTGCTCCTGCACACATGCATCAAAACTCAACATGGTATTGCGCAGTGTTTCAATATCAGCTGCCGTTTCTTTAACAATCTCTTTCTTTACAACTGGTACTATCACCTGTAATTTACTTTCAATTATCGGTTCTAATTTTTCACTAACCAAAGGTTCCACTGATTTCTCTATTTTCTGAATTTCGGTATCAAATCTTTTCTCTATTTCTGTGACTTTTCTCTGAACATTTGTTATTTCAGCCCTAATGCTATTTACTGATTTGTTTACCTCTGTGATACGTTGGCTTTGCGTATTCAAAATATCTAAATTGGCTTTTATTTTACCAGATAGGTTTTCATCCAGTTGGGATATATGACTAGCCATTTCTGCTTTCAAACTAGCATTCCCTTCTCGAATTTGCGCCATCATACTATTTAACAAACTTGTTAATTCCATATCCTCTCCCTTGTGAATTGCATCCACAGATACATTGGGTTCACTTTTCACTACCTTTGGTTTCACTTCCCGTTCCTCCTGTTTTGTGGGTGTGGATTCATCTATAGGATTTTCCAACCCTACAACAGTATCTATGGTCCCTAATTCTGGGTCTGACCTTGTAATGTTTTCGTCTTGCTTGTTACTATTCGACTCCATCTTATGCTGCTGTATTTCGTGCCTAATAGAAATGTTTATTAAACCAAGTATTACCTGTTTAACTCCTACTATTGGACTTTCTGTTGCTGCTTTGCAGGTTGTCGTCTTGAACTTACCAATTGTGGTATATATGTCTACAACAGAATTTTAAATTTTAAATTTTCTTGAAACTACAAGTTTATATAAAACACTTTTATTGGAGCCATTATTCTACAAAATTTGTAAGTCCTGTCACGGTCGCCACATGCGACCGAACCGCCGAATCTTTCCATCAGTAAATGGGGTATGTTCTCAAGTGACTCCGTTGTTTTAACCCCTCCACTGACAGAATGACACGCTTCCTACTTCCGTATGTATAAAGCCAATACGGACTTGTAGCTGTCACGCCTTTGCGCTTACTGCTACGTATTTTAACCATAAATAGCTCAGCCCTAATGTTAAGAGTTAGTAGTGAATTCACGTTATTAATCTTTGAAGACAGCACAGCTGCCACAAGCTCAGCTCACTTTTACTCCACTCCTACCCTCGCCATTACACCACATTAACTAGGTGCTACATGGACCTTGCTAAATTCACTTGCGTATACATTTTTGACCGTTACTCGCCAGTATTTACCTATTGGATTAGTACACTCCTAACCGGACTATTTCTCAAAGAGCTGTGATGATTGAACGGGTTCGATCCACGGCCTACAGTGCCCTACAGTTCACACGGTAACACTGCCTACCTGACCCACTTAACTTGGTAGTGAGCTTATGTATCCAATCACCACTGCTAGCAGCAGTGGGTAATCCTATCAGCACGACGAGAGCAGCAGACTTACCGTCGAATCCTCCTGAAAATACTTATAACTACGGTCGCCAGCTCTGAAGGAGCAAAAGAATAAATCAGTTTTTTGGCTCGTTTCAAAGTGAAACGGCTTAAGTTGAATTTAAACTTAATTCTGAATATTACTATTTCTGATCATTCTAGGTGATTCTACAAAGCAAATACTCTCTCAATTTCTGTGAGTTGGCTTGGTAATTACCACCAAGACAACTTATGCAACTTAGGTTAACAAAATTCTATCCTTCAACTTATTTAATGACTTTGGGATATTACTCTTTAGACAATTGCTATAGAATTAGTTAAGTGACTTTACTTGAAAGGTTACTCAGAAAAATTTAAGTAACTATAAATAGGCGACTCATTCTGGTGTGACCATTGCTCTTTTCAACATTCTTATATGCTAAAGTATTCTACAACCAAAAGAATTGTAAATGAAAGAGGCGATGGTGGCCTCAGTCTGATTTCACTACACTATGTTTCAGGTTACTACACTTTACAATGAACAACATGCCTCGTAATTTTACTCATTACTATATTCTGTCCTCTGCACTTGCACAAAAGAAAACTGGTATTCTCCTTTTACATTTATACAAAGTTCGACTTAACAATTTCAAGCAGTCTTGCCTTGGGTAGACGTGTCAGTGCTGGTGGTGGGATGCATGTGGCTAACGCAGCTCTTCACGCCTCATGCCCTTAATGGCGGCTGGAACTACGAGCTGTAGCACTCGTATAAGCTACTGCACGTCCGCCATAAAATCTGGGCGCAGGAACTCTTACAATCAGCACCAGTGGCATAGAGACGGCTTTGACAACCATTCGTCGCGTTCCACTCCACAAACGGCGACGATATTCACCACTTCGCTGTTGCACAATCACTTTTACGTGAGCACAGTTACGCACGTCCGATCACGTCAACACTCCCCAGGCCAGTCCATTGTTCAGTCCCTGTGTCTCCAGCTACCTCTAGCTACGCTCGTATCACCAAGAGTGGGGGTGTTCCCCTACCATCTTTTCACCGAAATCATTTAGTATTTAAGAATATTTATATTTATTACCCTGGAGTTCATACCAGTCATAATAATTTACTACTAGCGCCTTATAACATTAAATCATACACTAATAACTTATAATTACCAAGAAAAAGAATACATTTGACTCCGAGAGCTTAGTGCATTGTCTGAGAGGCAGCGCTAATTCCCAGTTTCGCCAATAGATGGCATCAGGGTGCACTCCCTGGCAGTCTCACACCAGCGCGCCCGTTTCCGACGCACGGGCTCCAAATTACTGTCAGCCCACCATCATTTCAGTTCCGTTACATGTCGCTTGTTAGGAACAGTATCAAAAGCCTTCATGAAATCTGGGAATATGGAATCGATCTGAGATCCCTTGTCGACAGCACTCATTACTTCATGGGAAGAAAGAGCTAGCTGTGTTGCACAAGAATGATATTTTCTGAATCCGTGTTGTTTATGCATCAATAAGTCATTTTCTTCAAGGTGATTCATAATGTTCAAATACAGTGTATGCTCCAAAATTTTACTGCAAACTGAGGTCAGTGATACGTTTCTGTAATTCAATGTGTTATTCCATTTCCCTTCTTGAATACTGGTGTGACCTGTGCAACTTTCCAGTCTTTAGTAACAGACCTTTCGTCAAGTGAGCGATTGTATATGATTTACAACTACAGTGCCGACTGTTAATTGATTGATTCTCGTCGTTTCTCTGCCCTGTACCCTTTGAGACTGGAGCCCATTTTGATCTTACCCGAGACTGTCTAACCTAAAAAACAGACCAATCCACGCCACACAGCCCCTGCTACCCGTGTAGCCACCTCCTGTGTGTAGTGGACACCTGACCTATTTAGCGGAACCCGAAACCCCACCACCCTATGGCGCAAGTCGAGGAATCTGCAGCCTACACGGTCGCAGAACCGTCTGAGCCTCTTATTCAGACCAGCCACTCGGTTCTGTACCAAAGGTCCACAATCGGTCCTGTCGACCATGCTGCAGATGGTGAGCTCTCACCAACTGAGATAGCCGCCGTGAACCAGAGAGAATCTCCTCCGATCCATAGCGACATTCGTCCGTCTCACCTTCTCTGTATGCAGACGACTTCTGAATTTCTTACTGCTTCTCCAGTACTGGTGCCGCTGAGCGTGGCCTACAGGGAGCCATCCACAAGGCGCAGTCATGGGCTCTAGCCCACGGCTTTCAGTTTTCAGTCGTGTGTCATGCACTTCGGTCAGCGTCGCACCGTTCATCGGGACCCAGAACTTCACCTTTATGACGATCCACTCACTGTAGTGCAGACATATCGATTCTTAGGACTGGTTTTCGACGTTCGACTGACTTGACCTCCTCATATTTGTCAGCTTAAGCAGGAGTGCTGGCAGCACCTCAGTGCCCTCCGTTGCCTGAGCAACACCAATTGGGGTGCAGATCGCTCTACACCGCTGCAGTTCTACAGAGCCCTTGACCAATCCCGAATTGACTATGGGAGTGTGGTTTATGGTTCGGCAACGCCTTCAGCGTTGCATTTACTCGACCCTGTGCACCACTGAGGGGTTTGACTAGTGACAGGAGCTTTCAGGAAGAGTCTGGTGACCAGCCTACTGATGGAGGCTGGGGTCCCTCCATTACAAATCAGACTCGCACAACTGCTCACCAGTTACGTGGCACACATTCGTAGCTCTGTTGAGCATCCGAATTACCGTCTCCTTTTCCCGCCCGCTGCAGTCCATCTCCCGCATCGGCGGCCCAGGTCGGGGCTAATGATTGCGGTTCGCTTGCGATCCCTTCTGTCTGGAGTCCTTGCCTGTACCACCTCCCTCGAGGTCCATCCACGTACACCTCCGTGATGTAGCTGTAGGCTGATTCTTCGCCCGGAACTTTCGCGTGGCCCTAAGAACTCCGTTAACGCTGCGGCTCTCTGCTGTCACTTCCCCTCGATTCTTGAAGTGTTCCGGGGCTCTGAAGTGGTTTACACCGACGGCTTGATGGCTGGTGGTCGCGTTGGCTTTGTCTACATTCACGGCGACCATATTAAACAGCATTCCTTACCCTATGGCTGCAGTGTATTCACTGCAGAGCTGGTGGCCATTTCTCGTGCACTTCAGTATCTACGCTCATGCCCTGAGGAGTCTTTTCTTTTATGTACTGACTCCTTGAGCAGCCAGTGCTACCCTTGTCATCCTTTGGTAGCGTCCATACAGGAGTCCTTCTATGCCCTGGAACGGTCCAGTCATTCAGTGATGTTCGTCTGTACCCCTGGTCACGTAGGAATCCCAGGAAATGAACTTGCTGACAGGCTGGCCAAACAGGCTACACAGAAACCACTATTAGAGGTGAGCATCCCCGCAACTGACCTGCGTTCGTTGCTACGCCAGAAGGTTTTTCAGCTTTGGGAGCATGCCTGGGCGACTCACGGCTACCTCCTGCGCCGTGAAGACCCACCTCAGTGTCGGTGCGGTGCCCGGTTGACAGTGGCCCATATTCTTCTGTTCTGTCCTCCTTTGGCTGCTGTGCGACTTCATCTTCGGTTGCCGGACTCGTTATCATTGATTTTAACAGACAAGGTCTCATCAGCTGATTTGGTTTTACGTTTCCTCCGTGAGGGTGGATTTTATTATTGGATCTGAGTTTTAGCACATGTCCTTTGTCCCTCTGTGTCCTCCACCCTAGCGCTTTTAGGGTGGAGGCTTTAATGTGTCGCAGAGTGGTCTGACAGCCACTGTAATCTGCTTCCTTGTTTTACTCTCTTCTAACTGTTTCTTGCACCTCTCTTTTGTTTTCTTGTCCTCTTTTGTTCATTTTAGTTTTCGTTGCCTTTCCTTCGTTCTTGTGGTCTTGCTTTCTTTCCATTTTGTGTTATATATATCGTCTGTTTTATTGTCACACTTGTGGCATTGTTTTATTAGGAACAAAGGACCGATGATCTCGTAGTTTGGTCCCTTTCCCCCTCTTTTAAACCAACCAGACAACCAGAGAGACTCGAACTAAGAAACATCTAGTGAAGGGCAACAAAAATTGATTGCAACGGCAGTACGAGAGACGGAGATGGAAACGAGCTTGGGCTCTTATGCTTCGATTAACTCCAGGTCTCTCAATATTACGAGACATTTGCATGTACATCAAATTACATCCTGTTTTGATAGAGAGGTCTTTACTTGCATCAGGATATATACCCTGAAAAGAAATGTAGAGTGCATAACAGAAGTCAGTTTTTGTTTGTATTGTTTATTTGTATTGTTTTTTAACGCTGTTGTCTGGCTATCGACATTTATGTATCCCGTGCTTTCACTAAATCATTTCAAGGAAATCCCATCAGTATTCCCTCGATGAGGCAACACTGGATTTCCTCTTCCATACTCTTCCAACCAGGCGCATGTTCCGTCGATAATCCCTCAGGGGCTCAGAATTCGTTTGCAGGATATGGCTTGGCGACTCCGGGGTTCCTGAGCTGGAGATTGGTAAGCGCCGCCAGTCGTCTGTCACATTAAGCTCTAGACATGCTTCAGCGACCAACGTGCGGCGTGGCGATGGAAAGTTGTGTGTCTCAGGGAATGGGGATCTTGGCTTGACCATCCGGATCGCAAGGATGGAATGGACCTTTATATATATATATATATATATATATATATATATATATATATATATATATATATATATATATATATATATAAACTCAATCTCAAGGTGTGCTATCCGCTGATGAGATGCGTGGCTGTTGAGGTGGAACAGTCATTAGCGGGCAATCTCTGGGGAACCTGCAGGACGTCAGCTGCATAAGGCTTACCTAGGCACGTGGCGTTACGTCTGAGTGGACTTCTATTTCCCTAGCTGCTCGTGGGACCTAGATGGAACCTTCGAAGTTTCCTCTTCCACCTCCCAGTGGAATGGGTGGGCCACAGATAGATACTGTCACCCTGTCAAGGCTCATGTAGCCAGTACTCCAGATTCAGGTGTTACACAGAATTTGTTCATGCATAGCAACAGACCACATACTGCCAGTCAGAATAGGTTTTTAATTGTGAAACGGAAAGAGAACAGTTTCGACAAAATTTCACCTTTTATATTCAAAAAGATTTGGAGGGCATCGCATGTTCACTGAAATCCGTCGAACGACTGTGCAATGGCTCGCTGGTGGTTGATACTGATAATTCTCAAAAGGAAACAAACCTCTGGGAAGCTAAATGTCTTGGTGAATACGCCATAGAAACGGAGCTCCACAACACCTTGAGCTATAGCAAAGATGTTGCGACCTGTTGAGATCTTGTCGATATTCCCAAGGAGGAATTGAAGGACGACTGGGCTCAGAAAGGGATCGCTGACTTGCAAAATATGTTGAAAATGGTTACTGGCGCTCTGATGAAATCTGACTCCTTAATCCTTACCTTCAACAGTGTATGCCCATATGTCCCTAAGCCAATGAGCTTTTTTAAGTGCCAGTGCATTGGGCACACCACCTTAGGATGTAAGGGTGAAGCCACTTGGGGTAAATGTGGCAAGGCCGCCCATGATGACGTTGGCTGCTTCTCCCCTCCGAAGGGTGTAAATTGCTCTGGGGATCACTCTGTCGGGAGTAAGGCTTGCAGTGACTTCCTTGGAAAGCGGAAGATGCAGGAGATTACGACTTCCAAACGCCTCCCATATGGAGAAGACCTATAAGGCCATGCGGCCTCCCACATTCTCTACCTCTTTTGCTTTCACCCTCGAAAAGCCTATTTCGACAGCCAACGTTTCTACACGAATGGAGGTTTCTAGTGTCAGTACTAGTACCCGCATCTGTCAGTTTACTTGTCTAAAATGGTTCAAATGGCTCTGAGCACTATGGGACTTAACGTCTGAGGTCATCAGTCCCCTAGAACTTAGAACTACTTAAACCTAACTAATCTAAGGACATCACACACATCCATGCCTGAGGCGGTCGCAAGGTTCCAGACTGTAGCGCCCAGAACCGCTCACCCACCCCAGCCGGCTTACTTGTCTAGCTACAGCTGTTTCTGAGCCCATAGCCCCTCTGAAAACATCAGAGAAGGCCACAGTTCTGTGAAGCCCACGGTACCTCCAAAGGCAGCCTTCTAAAAAATCCGACGCTGCCTCTGGGCTGTTGCGCTGCCTCCCAGTCGAAAAATCCAAATGGGAAGCTTCCGCCACTGGTGAAAACATCGGTAAACCATCAGACCGTGTTGTCATTCAACTTGATGGCCCTGCTGCTTCTGCTTCAGAGCCAATGGACTGTGAAATCTTCCCGGGGCAACCATATTGCCCCAAAGCTTAAACTCCAACTGTGTGGATTCCCACCCCAACTGAAAGTCAGGGTGAATGTCCAAGCACCATGACAAATGGCTCTCATACTGCAGTGTAACATCAATGGTTTCAGGACTCATATGAAGGAACTGAAACTCCTGCTTGTGTTTACAGGAAATGCACTTCAAAGCTACTGATGCCCCTGTGCTATAGGGCTACATCCTCCTCCGTAAGGATGACCTGACTGGGGAACAAGCCAAGGGAAGTGTTTCTGTGTTTGTCAATACACATACCACTCTTCTGCTCTTCCCTTAGTTACTGCCCTACAAGCCATAGCCACTGCAGTTCTTGAGAGTCTGGCAATCACTATCGGCTCCCTGTACTTACCTCTGCAGGATGCAATAGACTCTGAGGCTCTTCCAGGCCTTACTGAGGAAATCCCCCGCCCATTTCTCCTACTGGGTGATTTCAATGCCCATAGTTTGTTATGGGGCTCACGCTATACTTGCCCCAAGGGTTGAATGTTGGAGAACCTCACGATGGCTCAGGAGCTGTACAGTCTTAACACAGGAAGTCCCACACATTACTCCGCTGCTTCTGGGTCATCCTCCACCATCGACCTCCCTTTCTGCTCTCCAGCCCTTGGAGGCTCAGCATAGTGGGATGTAACTGATGACTTTCATTCCAGTGACCACTTCACACTGTGGGTCCACCTACTGGATGGAGGATTGCTGGAACAGACGCCACCAAATTGGATGATCAGCAGGGCTAACTGGGCGCTGTTCAGCCAGTTGGCTGTGTTTGAACACGATAACAGCGTCCAGGAATGAGTGGCAAACATCATGCATGTGATCCATCATGCCGCTGACCTATCCATACCACAGGCTTTGGGTCCTCTTAGGAGGCGAGTTGAACCTTCGTGGACTGAAGAATGTCGTTCGTCGAATTGGGAAAGGCGTGCCACCCAACAGTGAATAACCACACAGCCTTTCGAATGGCGAGAGCCAAGGCTCGACTCGTCATTAAGCAAAGCAAAAAACAGTCATGGCAAGTGTACCTGGACTCCATCAACCGTTCCACTTGTTCTGAAAAAGTATGGAAAGCCATGCAGAGGATTTCTTGTAAACATAGTCGTTTGGCGATAGCAACTATATTGAAACAGGGGTGTCTCCAAACGACGGCCAGACACATCGCCCAGAGCAAAAACTACAACTGATGCAAGTCAGGATCCGGCATTTCGTCGCTACCGTGCAACTGCAGAAAGGGGCCAGTTGGACATCGGATCGCACTGTTCTGAGGTCTACAGCACTCCTTCTTCCATGTAGGAGCTCGAATCGTCACCGTCTGAGACTCATGATACTGCGCCCAGTCACGACCAGATCCGGTACTGGATGCTTCGCCATTTGCCAGAGGCGTCAAAGGGAATCCTTCTCAAATGTTTTAGTATTAAGAGGCGGACAGGCACCTTTCCCAACTCGTGGTGGAAGGCGGTTCTGATCACTCTCCTGAAACTGGGAAAGGACTGTACATCTCCCTGTAGTTACAGGAGTACCACCTTAAAGAGCTGCGCAGCAAAGACCTGGATCGAATGGTTAATCGTCGTCTGGTCTGGTCTGGTTGTTAGAGACCAGATAACCCCTTATCCGCTTTCAGTGCGGATTCAGATTTCGGTCCACTGTCGACAGCCTGACCCTGCTAGAGGCGGTTATTCAGCAGTCTTTCCTACACAACCATCACTATATTAGTATATTCTTAGACATCAGTGAGGCATACGATACTACTTGGAAACACTGTATTCTCGCACAGCTGCGTCAGTGGGGCTTTCGTGGCCACCTCCCCATCTTCATACGGTCTTTCCTGTTTCAACGGTTTTTTCGGACCCTAGTTGGTGCCTCACTGTCAGATCGTTTAGAGCAGGAAACGGTGTCCCTCAGGGCAGTGTTTTAAGTGTTACCATATTTGCCATAAACAGTATCACATCTACGGTAACGAGTCTTGTACAGTGCTCCTTATTTGTGGGCGATTTTGCTGTTTTCTGTTCCTCTTCCAGTGTTGCAACAACAGGCCATCAGTTGCAAATTACAGTGTGGAGGTTAGAAGAGTGGCCTGCAAAGACGGGTTTTCAGTTTTCTGATGCTAAGTGTGTTTGTGTGTTCGTTTTAATCGTTCTCGTCGTATTTTTAATTTGCTTGGCTTGCACATTTTAGAGATTCACTGTGGTTTCTGGACTTCAGTTTTGAGTCGAAATGTTCGTGGTTGCCACAGATGAGAGACTTGAAAGCCTGAACCCTGAAGGTATCGAATCTCTTAAACTGACTTAGCCACACGTCTTGAGGAGCTTACAGGGTGTCTCTCCTCCAGTTTCATAGGGCTTTCGTGCTTTCGCGGCTGGACTATGGGTGCACGGTGTATGGATCAGTGGGGCCTTCTTACTTGAAGATCATTGACGCTGTCCACCACGAGGGAATTCGGCTGGCCACAGGTGCCTGCAGGACCAGTCTCATACCCAGCCTCTGTACTGATGCCGAGGAACCGCCACTTACCATCCAGTGGCAGCTTCTCATGGGGCATCAGGCATACAAGATCCTTGCAGGCCCGACTTCACCCATACATTGTATTGTTGCTCGTCTGCCTCTTGAACGCCTCTTCTCCAAGTGTCGACGAGCAACAATGCTGTTTGGGATCCACGTGGGGCATTTGCTGGAGTCACTCGGTGTTGAGCAAGTACAACCCCTGATCGAGGGTTTTAACCGTCTGCCACCCTGGTTACTCCAGCGGCCCAGCATCATTTTAGACTTAGTGCAGTACAGAGGAGATTTCACTCCTGCTTCTGTTTTCAATGTCATATTTTCAGACATTTCACATGGGCACCACAACTATGTTGCTGTATTTACGGATGGGTCTAAGCAGCCGGACTCTGTTGGTTGCTCTGTCATTTTCCCGGATCGTGTCCTCAAGGTCCGACTGCCTCAAGAATTTACTGTTTTCGGCGCAGAATTATATGCGGTCTTTCGGGCACTGGAGCAGATGAGACGTTCTTCCAGTGCTAAATTTGTCTGTTCAGGTTCTCTGAGCGCCCTTTACTCTCTACAATGTTTGTAAACAGCAGATAAAGTCATCCAGGATATTCAGCGTGCCATCCTCCAATTATGACTGGGGAAAGATGTGTCTCTTTGCTTGGTACCTGAGCACAAAGGAATTGCCGGAAACGAAAGGGCGGATCGAGCAGCCAGGGAGGCGCGTCGTGACCCTCAGGTATTTCAGTGTGCCATCGCCCTGCACGCTATCAGCTCGCCAATGAGGTACGAAGTCCTGCGTCACTTGGAAGACGAGTGGCTGGAAGTGACCGATTGCAAACTCCGTGTAATAAAGAACACAACTCCACCATGGGTTATTTACTTCCAGCCACGTCAACTGGACAGGGTCCTTACTCGTCTTCGCATAGGCCACAGCCCCATGACACGTAGATTCTTATTCCGGCCAGAGGACCCTCCAATGTGTGGTGCTTGTGGCGTGCAAATCACTGAACGCAACATTTCATGGGACTGTGCTTTATTTTCCGACCAGCAGACTGCGGCGGATTTGCCGACAGATCTGTCGTCTATTTTAAGCAGTGTTCAAACGAATGTGGTTAAAGTTTTAAAGTTTCGAGAATTGTCCAACATTTTTAACAAGAGTTTAGGGAGATGGTTTTTAATGTCTCAACGTGGTGTCTGGCTCACTCAAGTTTTTTGTAAGTGGTCAGCCAGTCACATTTCCCTGTGCTTTTCTTTTAGCTCTTCTGTGTTTTGTTTTTTCTCTGTTTTAATTTCATGTACTCGTATACCTACTAACTGATTTTAAGGCATGCGAGATACAGTGAATGTGTGGTCATTTCGCGTGCATGAGTGTATAACAATTTTAGTGTACCTCCACATTCGTTTGTTTGATAAGTGTAAGGGCGCTGATGACCTCTCCTCGCTGTTGTGCGCCCGTAAGATCTAAACATACACACACACACACACACACACACACACACACACACACACACACACACACGCACGCACACCATAATGCCCTCATCAAATAAAGTTAAACATAGCTCAATTTCTTCTATTCGCAGGGTGATTTTTCCTTTCGTGAAAGCGTGACGTTGGAGAAGTACTGTTTATAAGCGTCAGCGCAGACGCTGATTAATCTTACTGTAATTTTACGATCCGTGAGTGAATCGTGCTAACGGACTTGCGAATGAGATGCATTGGTCAGCTGCCACATGGAGATCAAAGCACTCCAACTTCTGTGTTATCCTATTAGCAGTTCCACAGTGGCTAGAGGTGTGAATGCTGACGTCGAACATGGTCAACAATGTGCGAGTAAACTTCGCAAACCTAAGTGGAAACCATAGTTGCTTACCAGTAAACGGATCTACTGATTTTCCGTTGTGGTTTTCAGTACATACTCTTCTCTGGTTACGAAAAAATGAAAGCTAAGCAATCAAACGGAAAACTTTTATCATGCGTTGCCATTGCACTGTTGGCTTGAGACGATAGAACCTCATAGCAAATGAAGCCTTCAGATAATTTAGAGCAGACGAATCTCTACTATCCTTTGCCCGTCATCATTTGCACGTTCTCTTTTGAACTTTCGCTTCCTCAGCATTTTCCGAATTTCGTTGCTAAACCACGTTGGGGTTTTTCTGTCCTTAATCCAGTTATTAGGCACATACTTGTCCAGAGCTGGATTTACAATCTGTTTAGCATATCACTTAGATTGCAATTATGTATTTCCAGTATGATAGACATAGAAGAATTATGGGAAAAGTTTAAACAGATTGTAAATCACGCTCTGGACAACTATGTGCCTAGCAAGTGGATCAAGGACGGAAAAGACCCACCATGGTTTAGTGACGAAATTGGGAAAATGAAGAAGCAAACGTTATCCCACTCTCGGTTCGAAACAGAAGACGCAAATGACGACATACAGAGATTAGTAGAGATTTCTGTGTCTGTGACAAGATCTGTGGGCGAACCATACAACTACCACCGTAAAACCTTTGTAAAAGATATGGCAGAGAATCCGACAAAATTAAGGTCCTATGCAAAATCGCTAAGCGGGTGTTCAAATGGTTCAAATGGCTCTGAGCACTGTGGGACTTAACATCTGTGGTCATCAGTCCCCTATAACTTAGAACTACTTAAACCTAACTAACCTAAGGACATCACACACATCCATGCCCGAGGCAGGATTCGAACCTGCGACCATAGCAGTCCCGCGGTTCCGGACTGAGCGCCTAGAACCGCTAGACCACCGCGGCCGGCTAAGCGGGTGTAAGGCTTCATCCAGTCACTCGTTAGCCAATCTGGTGTGGCTGTTCTACAGGGTGAAAAGTATTTAAACCGACAAACTCTGGAAGGTTGTAGGGGACATCGAAGCAAATAGTTTTCCCTAATGTCATTTTTTCCTACGAGGATTATTTAAACCGGTGGAGGCCGCATTATTCTCTTCAGTTGTTAGAGGCCGTATTACGATCTTCAGTTGTTAGATGGCGTATTACGCTCTTCAGTTGTAGGCAACTGCTGTCCACCAGTGTAGTAGTGCATTGTCTCTGTTTACTAATGGAGCGATACACCTGGAGTGAGTACACTGATATGGTTGGTGCGTACTACGTAGCGCACCACAACGGACGAGCTGCACAGCGGGTTTATCAACAACAATATCCTAATCGCCGTATCCCGCATCATACGACCTTTGCTGCTGTGTACCAACGTGTGTACCAACGTCTGCGTGAGATCGGGTCATTTAGCAGATTACCTGGACAGGGACGCCGTCGCACGGTAAGAACGCTGCAATTTGAGGAAGCTGTCTTGGAGCATGTGGAGCGAGATTCTTCAATCAGCACTCGTGCAATTGCACGTAACATGGGGACGAATCAGACGAATGTAAGAACAGTTCTTCGAGAGCTATTTTTACGTCCATTTCACGTACAGCGTGTCCACAACCTGGAACCAGTTGATTATCCACCCAGAGAACAGTTTTCGCAGTGGTACCTGGAACAGTGTGAAATGCAAAAAAATGGTGCAAATGGCTCTGAGCACTATGGGAGTCAACTTCTGAGGTCATTAGTCCTCTATAACTTAGAAATAGTTAAACCTAACTAACCTAAGGAAATCACAAACGTCCATGCCCGAGGCAGGATTCGAACCTGCGACCGTAGCGGTCTCGCGGTTCCAGACTGCAGCGCCCAGAACCGCACGGCCACTTCTGCCGGCTGTGAAATGCATCCTACATATCCATCCTCTGTGTTGTTTACCGATGAAGCAACGTTCGGCCGTGATGGAGTTTTCAACATGCACAATTCGCATGTTTGGAGTGATGATAACCCACATTCCACAGTTACTAGCGCCCATCAAGTGCGGTTCTTCGTTAATGTGTGGGTCGGTGTTGTTGGGGACTGTTTAATTGGGCTGTATCTGCTACCTAGGCTATTAAATGGCAGACACTATTACAATTTTCTCGCCAGAGGATTGCCAGAATAGCTGGCAATCCCTGCCACTCCCTACAAGACAACGCATGTTGTTCCAACATTACGGGGCGTCGGCACATTTCAGTCGTCGTGTGCGTCGATTCGTGGACCGACGGTTCCCAGAAACGTGAACTGGCAGAGTTGGTCCTGTACCATGGCCTACTCGATCGCCAGATATGTCACCTCTGGATTTTTTTGTGTAGGGAGACACGCGCAACCTTGTTTACGCAACTCCTGTTGCATCAGAAGAGGATCTGGTTGCCCTGATAGTAGCAGCAGCAGGAACAATTCAGGATACTCCTGGTGTTTTTGCCCGTGTCAGACAGAACATGATCCGACGGTGTAACCTTTGTTTACGTGTCAATGGAGGCATTTTTGAAAATCTACTGTGATTGAAATTGGGTTGTGTTAATGAGTTGTCTCTTGGTCATAAAAAATGGAAAAGTGTTTGTTGGTTTAATTAATTTGCCGCCAGAGAAATCTTACTCTACCGGTTTAAATACTCCTCATAGGAAAAAATGACATTAGGGAAAAATATTTGCTTTGATGTCCCCTACAACCTCCCAGAGTTTGTCAAAAAAAATGGCTCTGAGCACTATGGGACTTAACTGCTGTGGTCATCAGTCCCCTAGAACTTAGAACTATTTAAACCTAACTAACCTAAGGACATCACACACATCCATGCCCGAGGCAGGATTCGAACCTGCGACCGTAGCGGTAACGCGGTTCCAGACTGAAGCGCCTTTAACCGCACGGCCACACAGGCCGGCGGGAGTTTGTCGGTTTAAATACTTTTCGCCCTGTAGATAGCAAAACGAAAGCTGAAGTTTTAGATTCCGCGTTTCAGAAACGATTCACGCAGGAGAATCGTACATACATACCGTCGTTTAACCATTGCACAGAGTCCCATAAGGACGACATTGTAATAAGCATCCCTGGCGTAGAGACACAACTGAAAGGGTTGAAAACAAATAAGTTACCAGGTACAGATGAGATCCCACTTCGGTTTTACAAAGAGTACTGTACGACTCTGTGGCCTAGCGCAAAGTCCCAAGCGACTGCAAAAAAAACCCGCTGACTCTTGTACATGAGAAGGGTAAAAGAAAGGTCCCGAAAAATTACAGACCGGCATCCTTAACATCGGTTTGCTGCAGAATCCTAGAACATGTTCTGAGTTCGAATATAATACATTTCCTAGAGACGGAAGAGCTTGTATCCCAGAATCAGCACGGTTTTAGAAAGCATCGCTGTTGTGAAACTCATCTTGCCCTTCTCTCACATGATATACTGCGAACTGCGAATGAAGTGCAACAGACAAATTTAATATTCCTAGATTTCCGAAAAGAATTTGACACGGTACACCACCGTAGACTGTTAACAGAAGTATTAGCATACGGAATATGTTCCCACATATGTGAGTGGCTGGAAGACTTCTTAAGTAAAAGAACACAGTATGTTGTCCTCAATGTCGAGTGTTCATCGGAGACGAGGGAATCGTCAGGATTGCCACAGGGAAGTGTGACAGGTCCGCTATGGTTTTCTATGTACATAAATGACCTGGCTGACGGAGTTGGCAGAAATCTGCTCTTGTTTGCTGATGACGCATTGGTGTACGGGAAAATCTCGAAGATGAATGGTACGATGGTACAGGATGACGTAGACAAAATTTATATTTTATGTGATGAATGGCAACTAGCCCTAAATGTAGAAAACTTAAGTTAATGCGCACGAGTAGGAAGATCGAACCTGTAATGCTCGGATACTATATTACTAGTGTCCTGCTGGACACAGCCAATATCTGTGCATAACGCTTCCAAGCGATGTGAAATGGAACGAGCACGTGAGCACTGTGGTAGGAAGGCGAATGCTCGACTTCGTTTCATTGCGAGAGCTACAGGAACGTGTGGTTCATCTGTCAAGGAATCACATATAGCAGCTAGTGCGACTTATTCTTGAGTACTGTTACACACACACTACTTTTTGGGCATATAATTTAAAACCAGTCTATCCTTCCTATTCTTACAGTCTCTTAATTTTTTCGTTGCAACAGACGTGGGTTTGATGAGAGGCTGCAAGAAGAGCAGAAAATCAAAAACGAATCCACAATTAACGAACACTGAAAGGTGAACATAATGCTCTCTATAGGTATTAAAAACAGGGAAGCATTTAAAATAGCACTTTGCGGAACGCATTCCTCTCGAATAAAATGATTTAATAATACGTTACCAATAGCTAAAATAATCCTAAAATACACTCCTGGAAATGGAAAAAAGAACACATTGACACCGGTGTGTCAGACCCACCATACTTGCTCCGGACACTGCGAGAGGGCTATACAAGCAATGATCACACCCACGGCACAGCGGACACACCAGGAACCGCGGTGTTGGCCGTCGAATGGCGCTAGCTGCGCAGCATTTGTGCACCGCCGCCGTCAGTGTCAGCCAGTTTGCCGTGGCATACGGAGCTCCATCGCAGTCTTTAACACTGGTAGCATGCCGCGACAGCGTGGACGTGAACCGTATGTGCAGTTGACGGACTTTGAGCGAGGGCGTATAGTGGGCATGCGGGAGACCGGGTGGACGTACCGCCGAATTGCTCAACACGTGGGGCGTGAGGTCTCCACAGTACATCGATGTTGTCGCCAGTGGTCGGCGGAAGGTGCACGTGCCCGTCGACCTGGGACCGGACCGCAGCGACGCACGGATGCACGCCAAGACCGTAGGATCCTACGCAGTGCCGTAGGGGACCGCACCGCCACTTCCCAGCAAATTAGGGACACTGTTGCTCCCGGGGTATCGGCGAGGACCATTCGCAACCGTCTCCATGAAGCTGGGCTACGGTCCCGCACACCGTTAGGCCGTCTTCCGCTCACACCCCAACATCGTGCAGCCCGCCTCCAGTGGTGTCGCGACAGGCGTGAATGGAGGGACGAATGGAGACGTGTCGTCTTCAGCGATGAGAGTCGCTTCTGCCTTGGTGCCAATGGTGGTCGTATGCGTGTTTGGCGCCGTGCAGATGATTGCCACAATCAGGACTGCATACGACCGAGGCACACAGGGCCAACACCCGGCATCATAGTGTGGGGAGCGATCTCCTACACTGGCCGTACACCACTGGTGATCGTCGAGGGGACACTGAATAGTGCACGGTACATCCAAACCGTCATCGAACCCATCGTTCTACCATTCCTAGACCGGCAAGGGAACTTGCTGTTCCAACAGGACAATGCACGTTCGCATGTATCCCGTGCCACCCAACGTGTCCTAGAAGGTGTAAGTCAACTACCCTGGCCAGCAAGATCTCCGGATCTGTCCCCCATTGAGCATGTTTGGGACTGGATGAAGCGTCGTCTCACGCGGTCTGCACGTCCAGCACGAACGCTGGTCCAACTGAGGCGCCAGGTTGAAATGGAATGGCAAGCCGTTCCACAGGACTACATCCAGCATCTCTACGATCGTCTCCATGGGAGAATAGCAGCCTGCATTGCTGCGAAAGGTGGATATACACTGTACTAGTGCCGACATTGTACATGCTCTGTTGCCTGTGTCTATGTGCCTGTGGTTCTGTCAGTGTGATCGTGTGATGTATCTGACCCCTGGAATGTGTCAATAAAGTTTCCCCTTCCTGGAACAATGAATTCACGGTGTTCTTATTTCAATTTCCAGGAGTGTATCTGAAGATGAGTCTAGAAGACAAATGCTCGGAGCCGTTTCGGGATACTATGCCTCGTTTTGTACCTCGCCTGGAAGGCGGCTCCTGCGTCTGCTCCTGTGATCTGAAATATTGGCCGAATGAAGGAAGCGAGTAGCAGCAGGTGAGGTAACGCTTTTCGGAACTGCAATTAAAGTTATAGCACCTTTACTGGTGTATAATCGTATACAAACATATTGCGTAACTTTTGCCCGATGAGCACGTAGGGTGCAGCCAAAGTCCAGGTCTACGCAAATACACAGTCTCAGTAGCATGCTAAGTTGTGTTGTGACTTGGCAAGACAAAAAAAAATGGCTCTGAGCACTATGGGACTCAACTTCTGAGGTCATTAGTCCCCTAGAACTTAGAACTAGTTAAACCTAACTAACCTAAGGACATCACACACATCCATGCCCGAGGCAGGATTCGAACCTGCGACCGTAGCGGTCTCGCGGTTCGAAACTGCAGCGCCAGAACCGCGCGGCCACTTCGGCCGGCTGTTGGCTAGACAGCCAAGCCACTATGAGATAGCCGAAAGGCACGCGTTTAAGCTCATGCAGGCTGGCGTGAGGTCTGGAACAGTTAAAGGAGTTGAGTCTAGTAAAAAAAGTACGTAGCTTCTGGAATACTTAACTTTAATCCATAATTGGTGAACATCGGTCTGACGGTACATGCATCACAAGATAAATAGCAAATGATAATGGCGCCTTGCTAGGTCGTAGCAAATGACGTAGCTGAAGGCTATGCTAACTATCGTCTCGGAAAATGAGAGCGTAATTTGTCAGTGAACCATCGCTAGCAAATTCGGCTGTACAACTGGGGCGAGTGTTAGGAAGTCTCTCTAGACCTGCCGTGTGGCGGCGCTCGGTCTGCAATCACTGATAGCGGCGACACGCGGGTCCGACGTATACTAACGGACTGCGGCCGATTTAAAGGCTACCACCTAGCAAGTGTGGTGTTTGGCGGTGTCACCACAAGTTGAACCAACGTTTCCAGGCTGTCTGCTCTCGATCAACTGGGCAGGAAGTAGAGCGGCGCTCGTCGAGCTTCACAGCATCGGCTAGAGGGCGCTGTGGTCGGTGTAGTTCGTCCTCTCTCGTAGTGTCAACCTACGCCGTGACATTGTAGCTATCTATACCACACCCCTCCCCGCCTGAAACGGTGCACCTTCATGGAATAGGGCTTCCGACGGCGGCTGGAGGGACCCAGGAGCGGCGCAACTGAGGGGGCGGACAGCGGAACCGCCGGGGCGTGCTGCCCAACCGTGTCCCCGAATTGCTCGTAAGGGGGCGAGGAAAACGCCCCTTCGAAAACGTGCCCGGAACGCGCACCGCCACTGGGTATGCCCGGATGAGGAGGCGGAGCAACCACCTCCGTGGGCGGCGGCGGCGTGACGGCAGCCTCAGCCTCAGCATACATCGGCTCCGGCACTGCGGAGAAACGTGAAGGCGGCCGTGGCGACAGCGGCGGCCGGAGGCGGGGCCGTGGCGCCGGCAGAGACAGGCCAGGCCAGCGGTGGCACAGCCAGCGGCGGCGGAGGCGCAGTCGGTGGGGCCACGGGCGTGCTGGCGGAAGCCGCGAAGCGTCCAATTCTGCCGGAAAACAACCAGAGGCAGAAAACCGAGGACGCCACAAACGGATCTGGTTCCGGCGTGCAGTAAGCGGAGGATTTCCGACTGCAATGAACGAGGTACAACCACACGAGACTGATCATTGTCAGTTCGTAACAAAATAACACCACGGTGTACAGCCAAGTTGTGACGTTGTGCAAAGTAACGTCGAACAAGGGGATCACTAATCTGCGTAGCAGACGGAGGCCAGTGAGTTCGAATATACTTTAAAACAATCTGCAAAGAAGCATCGGCGGCTATCGCGAAAGCAATGCGACGAAAATCCACCTGAAAACCATCGAGTAATTCCTTATCTTGCGAACCAATAAACGTGCTTGACAATTCAGAAGACTCGAAGTCGTCATCAGGACCAATAGGTAGACGAGACAAAGCATCGGCATTGCCATGCTGGGCCGTAGCTCGAAAGAGAATTTCATAATTGTAGTTAGATAAAAACAAAGACCAACGTCGCAACATTTGTGTAGTACGGTCTGGAACTGGCTTTGACGGGTGACAAGATGACTTCAAAGGCTTATGGTCGGTGACCAAATAGGACTTGCGACCGTACAAAATTCGCGAAACTTGGCCACTCTATATACAATAGATAAAACTTCTTTCTCGATTTAAGAATAGTTTTGCTGGGCTGACTTGAGCAACTTAGACGCAAAAGCGATCGGGTGATCTACAGAATTAATTCGGTGCGAGACAACCTCTCAGACGCCGTGAGAAGATGCACTGACAGCCAAAACAACTGGTTTGGGGAGATCGAAGGACTCAAACAGCGATCACTCAACAAAGCAGATTTGAGCTTGCAGAAAGCAGCATCACATTCCGAAGACCAAACAAAAGGAAGGTTTTTACACCGAAGGCGATGCGAAGGCGCGGCAATCTGCGCCGCATTTGGTATATACCGAACGTAACATGTAATTTTACCCAACACATATTGAAGTTCATTCAAGTTCCTGGGTGATAGCAAGTCTCTAATCACACGGAGATGTGACGGTGGGGGTGGATACCCTCTCCGTTAAACGTATGTCCTAAATACTGAATCTCAGTTTGAAAAATTTTGCACTTGTTACTGTTACGCTTGAGTCCTGCCGGCAAAAGGACAGTAAATAGGGCACACAAATTCTGCAAATGTTCGTCAGGGGTGCGACCTGATACGACAATATCGTCCAGATAATCGGAACAACCAAGGACAGTGGCAACCAACTGCTGCAAGTAGGACTGAAAAATAGCAGGATCTGAAGCACAACCGAACAGAAGGCGACGGGACTTGAGCAATCCAAGGTGGGTGTTGATCGCAAAATAGCGCTGCGACTGTTCGTCGAGCGGAATTTGAAAGTGTGCGTCCCGCAAGTCAATCGTGGAAAAGAATTTTCTCGCTCGAAGTTTATCAAAAATGTCTTCAGGACGCGGTAAGGGAAACGTAGCTACCACTGTCTGTGGATTTACTGTAGACTTCTAAGTCAGCACAAATACGGAGACAACCGTTTGGTTTCTTCACGCACACTATAGGCAAAGCCCAGTGCGAAGCAGAAACAGTTTCAATGACAGCACTGTCTTGCAAATGCTTAAGTTCAGCAGCTACGGTGTAGTGCAGTGCGTGTGGTACCGGGCATGCGTGCCGTAAAATAGCCATGGCATTGTCTTTAACTACAACATGCGCAGCAAAATCCGTGGCACAACCGAGGCCACCAGAAAAAGAGTTCAGCAAAATCATCGCATAGCGCGGCAACACTGTCTGCACGGTCACTAGCCTCGATGCGAAGTACATTGTCCTGAATTGCGAGGCCAAGAAGTTCAAATGCGTCCATGCCAAAACTGTTCGGAGCATCACTAGAGCGGAGCACATGGAAAGACACTGTACGTGTCGTTGCACCATACGTGGCCTGCAAACTACACACGCCGAGCACTGAGATTTCCTGTCCAGTAAATTCAGTCAACGTGGAATGCAAACGACGAAGCGGGGGCGAACCAAGTAAGTCATACTTTGACCTGTTCAGTAAAGAAACAGACACACCAGTGTCCAGCTGCATTAGACCAGAACGTCCACAAATGCTCAAAGGCACAAAAGTTTCCTCGCATTGTGCTGAATGCGAGAGGAAGTGTCTGGCGAATCTTGTTTATTCACACGACGAGCTGTAGAAGCACGTGAAGCAGAAGACTTTGAATAAATGGCATTAACGTCCATAGGCTGATGTGAATCATGATCACGGCGGTTTCCATTGTGCTGATGCCCACGCGCATCACGCGAACGGGAAACAGGCTGTGAATTAGAGTTTCTCTTGCTACACACAGCTTGTACATGTCGTTTCTTATTACAAAAAGAACACTGTGCATGATGGGGTGGACAACTGTTCAGTGGGTGGGCACGAAAACAGTTCGGACAAGATTTCAGTTTCTTAGTGGGTGCCTGGTTGGAAACTTGTTTAGTTGCGCGCGAGTGGCGAGGTGTGGCGCTCTGTGCCGGGTCTGGGCACGTGTTGTGCCGCGCTAACAGTACACACACCTGCGGTCACGTCAAACGGCGAAGTAGCCATATCTAATGTATCTTATCTGTCTAGCAAGTCCACTACTTCCTGCAAAGACGGGTTTTTAAATCTTACGATTTGCTCGCGGGTGTGATGGTCCGCCACATTCTGCACAATAGTGTCTCTAATCATGATATCCGCATATGAGCGTCCACAGGAGCGATTAACGTCACAATCAGATGTTAGTCCCTGAAGGTCCGCTAACCGAGATTTATTGGACTGAGTAGGACCACGCCGAAGACGAAAGAATTTGAAGCGTGCAACTACTACATTTACACTGTCACGGAAGTGGAAGTTCAATGCATCAATCACTTCTGCTTAAGTTTTAGTCTCTGGACACACGGTATAACACTACACTCGCGTTGGCAATGAAAGAGGCAAGCCACTCTGTACCTGGTATGTTGTATGCAGCGGAGTGTGCCTCGAACTGGGCGATGTGTTCTGGCCAGCGTTCGACGTCCGAATTGAAGGCATGAAATGGCAGCGCGATGGGCTTCGGCCGTGGTACAGCCGGGACCGTAGTAGCTGCAGCTTGTAGTGTGACCAGTCCAGCAACCAGCTGCGTCATTTGCTGAGCCTGAAACTGTACAAGATCGGACAGCGAAGCCTGTTCCTAAGGCGAAGCTATCTTTGACACGAAATAAAGTCTTATAGCGAAGGGTGGAAGCACTCATACACTGATTCACACGGAAAATTAGCGAAAAAATAAAGCAGTACAGAGCAAAAAAACGTAGATAAGTAAAAAAATTTTATCCCATGCTCGTCGCCATTTCTTTTGTATCCCGCCTGGAAGGCGGGCCGAATGAAGGAAGCGAGTAAAAGCTGGGGAGGTAAAGCACTTCGGTACTGCAAGTAAAGTTATAGCACCTTTACTGGTGTATAAACATATACAAGCATACTACATAACTTTTACCTGATGAGCACGTAGAGTACAGCCAAAGTCCAGGTCTGCGCAAATACACAGTCTCAATAGCAAGCTAAGTTGAAGAGAGGTTTCCAGGCTGTCTGCTTTTGATCAGCTGGGCAGAAAGTAGAGCGGTGCTCGTTGAGCTCCACAGCGTCGGCTAGAGGGAGCTCTGGTCGGTGTAGTTCCCCCACTCTCGTAGTGTCAACCAACTATCGATACCACACATTGTATAAGCTTCTCATACTGCTTGTAGTCGAATATCTCATGAACCCGGACTGAATACGATAAAGTAGCTGCTTCGTTTCTGAGATCAAGGAAACCAGGACGTTTATCACTTCAAGGTCTTTCCTATACGGCCGATGAGGAAGCGATTGCGATAGCTGTTTTGGCACGCACAATACTTTCTAGATTCGATGAAAGGAATTTCATTTCCTCCTGAGTGGGAAACTATCCTGTTCCATAGCTGAAGTTAAAAAGGTCGCGGAGAATTTCGTCAGAAGTTCTGGTGAGATGTAACGGTATGTTGTAATGGATTTTGTCGAGGCTTGCTGAACGTGATCCGTGCTGCATAAAATTTCGAACACAGCTCCGACAGAGAAACAGAAGTTATAAACTTTATCGTTGAGACAAGCGTGCTCCCCTCAATGATCTTCCAATGGAAATTAAAAGGTGGGTGCTGACTGACACTGGCTATCACCCGAGCGAAATGCTCCGTCATGTTACGGCCAGTGGGTCCTTTCCTGGTCTGGTGAATACTGTCCCTCATTTTAGCTCTGATAGGATACTATTTCACACATGATTTGATTTCTTCCTGATATGTTCTTGTATACTTGAAGATTTGGTGGAAAGATACATAGAGTTAAAGATTTCTCCCTGTTATGTTATTGTTCTCCTTAATTATACGAAGAAATTCTGCCCTCACGACCTAAAAGACTGCAAAGTTCTCAGCAGAGCCGCACGCGTGTCCGTGATTGCAGAATTTCACTCGTTGCACGAATTTATTTTTTCAGTCCGAAAAACGATTTGATGCACCTCCTCACGCTAGACTAGCCTGTGAAAGCCCTTCCATCTTTGCATAATTACAGCAACCTACAGCCATTTGACTTGCTTAGCCTTTTGGAACGAAGCCTTGGTATCGTTCTACAAATTTTAAATTCCGTGCTTGCCCAAATTACCAAATTGAAAATTCCGTGACGCCTCCGGATGTGTCCTATCAATCCATACCTTCTATTAGTCACGTTGTATCATAAATTTCTTTTCACACCAATTAAATCCAAAACCTTTCCATTGGTGATCCGAGCTACCCATCCGATCTTCACATCATTTCAAAAGCTTCTACTCTTCTTGATTGGACTGTTCATTGTCCATGTCACGCGTCTGTCCAAGGCTACGCTCCAAACAAAAACCTTTATAAAAGACTTCGTTACATTAATACACGGTGCAGTCACGTTGTGACAAATTGAAAGGTACCGACAGGGATTTGGAGCATACCGACTCTTGTGCCGTGACCAACAACGCTAGATATCGCGTCTGAGGATCCGTGGCAGGAACAGTCCGATGGAGGCGGTCCCACAGATTGTCAACTGGGTTTAAATCCGGGCGGGTTTGGTGTCCAGGGGAGTACAGTAAAGTCATCCTGGTGCTCTTCGAACCACCCACGTACATTGCGAGCTGTGTGATATGTTGCATTGTACTATTGGTAGATGTCATCGTGCCGATAGACACGTGACCGAATGATGGATATATTCTTGTGTTGACCCGTTGTGCCTCCCAGAATCGAGAGATCATCAAGCGAATGACACAAAAACTTCCCTCAGACCTTACCGCTCTCTCCTCCCACGTGGAAGCTTCCGACGATTGTTTCAGGGCCGTACACGCCAAAAGCTATTTGCTAGTTGCGGTATTTGGTCGGAAATTCCAGCGTTCTTCGCCAGTGAACAGCAGTCAGCTCGAGTGCACGAATTAGGTGCCTGCTGCAGAGGCCCATACGCAGCAACGATCGCTGAACGGCCTTCGAGGAAACACTGCCGATAGCCCTCGGTTCATCTGGGCGTTCAGCTGCTCAACAGGTGCACGGCTATTCGCCCATAGACACCTCCGTAGCCATCGTCGACCCCTGTCACCTGTGGTCCGTGGTGCACCACCGTTGCCTCGGCACTAATTTTGAGTAACATCATTTCGCCATGTACCGTGTACTTTATCCACAACAGCAAGCGAACTGTTTACAAACTTAGCCGTTTCGTTGGCCCGATAGCCACTGATCATACCCTTTTGGACGTCATATAAACACTTTAGTTTCCGCATTACGACAACAACTGCACTGTTTACCGTGTTCCCCTGACGCGCTTTATATACCCTCCACTGCTAGTGCTGCCACCGCCACCTGCCGTCTCTGAGTTTTCATTGCGCGTTGACGTCGAATATATGCGGTTGTCACATTGTGACCGGACCATATATTCACATTAGATGTCAACAGATCTCTCTCCTTCAGAAACGCTTTGGTTGATATGATAATGCCGGAAGCTGAAGAGATATCGTAGATAAGGTTCAGACTTAGGGAAAATTTAGTTATATGAGACTTGGTTGCCATTGGTAGTGTTCATTTTACATCCTCTCTATTTCGACCATCGCCAGTTATTTTGCTTCCGAAATAACAAAACTCATTTACTACATTTAATGTCTCGTTTCCTAATTTCCTCAGAATCACCTGATTAAACTAGACTACATTCTATACTCTTATTGCTTTTGTTGTTATTTATCCCATAATCTCTTTTCGAGACACCATCAATTCGATTTAACTGACATATTTACTATGTCATAGGCACACTGTAAAGCTTTCATTTCTTCTCCTTAAAGTTTAATTCCTCTTCCAAATTTCCTTTTGGTTCCCTCTACAGCTTTCTCAAGGTACAGACCGAATAACGCTGTGTGTGAAGTACAATCTAGTCTCACTTCCTTCTCAACTACTGCTGCTTCAATTTTGTGTCCTTCTCCTGTTATAACAACAGTCTGGTTTCTACGCAAGTTGTGGATAAAGTTTGTCTTCCTAATTTATCCTTGCTGCCTTCAGTATTTCTATGAGTGTTTTCCAGTCAACATTTTCAAAAGCTTTATGTTAATCTACACATGCTATGAAAGTAGGTTTGTGTTTTTTCAGTCCATCTTCTAAGACAAGTAATGGGTCACTAAGCTTCTAAGCGCCGCGCGGGTTGGCCGCGTGGTTAGAGGCGCCATGTCACGGACGGATTGCGCGGCCCATCGCGAGTTCTCCCTCGGGCGTGTGTGTGTGTGTGTGTGTGTGTGTGTGTGTGTGTGTGTGTGTGTGTCTGTTATTGTTTGTTTTTTGTTTGTTTTCTTAGCATCAGTTAGTTTAAAAGATAGTCCTCGACCACTTCGCATCCAGCATACTGAACGATCTGTGGTGAAGAACAGCCTAATAGCAGTGCTGAAGTGGGTGCTCTTGCCCATATTCTGAAGATATAGAATCATGGATAAAAATATGCACTGAACTGCTCGACCTATGGAGAGAGGCAGAAATGGAGCCCTGTAGAACTACTGTGTTAAGATGCGCACACAAGAGGAACTAGTAGGGGAACTGACTGTTGAGGATAGCGAGAGCAACTTGGTCTCCTGGTTCATGAATGGTACAAGACAGGGGGCACAAGTGGCTACCCTGTGATGCACATAGCCTGTTACAGTTACAACAACTGATTGTAAATTTGAGTGACAGGGAGAGGTCAGGAGTCGTATAAATCATCGACAAAGATGGACACTCCTCCTTTAGCTCCAAGCCCCCCCCCCCCCCCCCCCCCCCGCCTAATACTATAGGCATCCCTTCTGTGGAGGCTGCGACCTCTTAGCAAAGTGATATCAGTATCTTTCAAATGAGTGTCTCCCACAGGCAGACATTCTGCCTGTCCAGTGCTAATAGTCTCAAGACCTCCACGTTTATCGTGAACACATTGTGGTCCACTATAATAAGCGTTCCATCTTAGCGGTGAGGGTCTGCACTATTAATCCTGTATTATCATTTTCGTGTAGATTGGGAAAATGTCATGATCAGAGTTGTTGGTTCCTTCGTGCCCACTTCAAAGTCCATGTCACGTGCTAACTGGTCACGTTCTACCTCAGTTTAGACCAGTGGAACGTGGTCTGATGGCCTTAAATTTGACTTTTTCGTGTTCTTTGCCATTCTGCTTAGGTGTTCATTCATTGGAGACGATTGTTTCTTTGTAGTTTGGGGTAATTTGCTTGTCTGCTCTCCATCTGCCTTTACGTTGGACGTTTGTCAGAATTAGTCTCTCACCTATGTTGGTCGTTACAGAGGAGATTACAGGTCTGTCCCATCATTGTCATCATAATTATTCTCATCCTTGACGGTCTACGTCGATGTGCCCTCAAGCTGTTTCGACACTTTTATATTGTCATTGCCCAGGTTCCATTAGGTCGTCGTCGTTGTCTATCACTCTTGCATTAACACTTGCAAGCACATTCAATATACGGGATTCGCGTTTTAATTTTGGTCTCCTATATCTTCTTTACTTTGACGAATGTCTTACATTCTCGATTCCATACTCCATGATAGACCAGATTATTTACGCATTTGTTTGCCGCTTCACGAAATGTTCCTGTTGTATGTGCCGCTTGGTCAGTTCCCACACGTACCGTGAATGTTATATGCAATGGCACTGTGCTAACACTTCAAACAGTGCATCCGATTATGGTGTAGAGTTTCACCTGTTCAGATAAAAAAGCTGAATATAATGTCAGTAAAAATAGGGCCTTAGTCTAGAGCTCATCATCGACCATTTTCCACGTCTATAACTCCGTCTCGCTTTCATTCTTCGGTAAAGATGTGTATTGTCTGTCTGCAGGATAAAACACCCTTGTTGTAGTTGAGAGCTGGATCAAGTTCCTTGGCAATCGGATGCTTGCCCAGTTCGCCTAATGTGATACTTGTTAGCATCCTCTGCCAACACCCCCCTGCAGGTCCAGCGGTAAGATTAGGCCCGATGTATTCCTGCCTGTCGTAAGAGGCGACTAAAAGGAATTTCGCACGTTTTGGCCTTTATGTGATGGTCACCTGTAGGGTTTGACCATTCTTCAAAATTTTCCCGAAGCACGAGCCAACTGGGGAAGGGTGCCTTACATGGTGCATCATGTCTGTTGTGCATTGAGATCTTTATCCCACTTTCCTGTCGTCGCATTTCAGTCCCACTCATTCTCCATCTCTTTGGCGAGGACACCCTTCTGGGTGAGTTTTCCACCATGCACTACGCAGTGTCGCTTTTTGCGTCGTCGATGACCGTGGACTTCTTTGCACCTGATATCCAGCATGGTGGCCAGTCTGTTATGGTGGGGCCGCCATGTACCCTGTTGGTTGTGGCCCCCTGACCACACAGGGATCGCTCAGCTGATGCCTGGGCCGTGAACTCCAACGTATGCCAAGGGGTAGATGCCTATCACCCTGGGGCATCGGGACTCCCGGCAATGGCCATCCTGCCAGGTGGCCTATGCTATGGCTGAATGGCGCCCGTGGGGAGGCATCAGGGTGGCATCAGGGTGGATGTCACGCAATGTAGCTTAGTCCATCATCTCTTGCTGGTGGTGAAACACTAGCAGTCTCTAAGCGTTCACAAACTCAATTCAACGCCCAGAAGTACGACCCCAAATCGTTCCCCTCCGTGGCCACACCATGGGAGGAACGTCAGGCAAAGTATGGCAGCGGATCTTATTCACTCAGGTACCTCGTATGTTTGATAGCTGATGGAGAATATTTCATGACGATGAAGCATCAGTTTCTTGTTAAGCATTTAGAGGACAAGTTTGGGAAGGTGGAGGGATTGGGTCAGTCTTGATCAGAACAGCATCCTCTGTCCAGTCACGGGCGCTAATCGCCTGTGACAAGCTGGGGGATGTTTCTGTAACCATCACGCCCCATAAGAGCTTAAATATGGTCCAGGGTACCAGGGGAATTTCTTTTGCACTCTGACAATGAGCTGCGAGCCAATTTAGAGCAGCGAGGTGTAAATTTCGTCTGGCGAGTCCACTGGGGTCCGAGGGATAATCAGGTGGCCACCCGTGCCTTCATCTTGGCCTTCAAGGGTGATACATTGCCCGAGAAGGTCAAGGTGATGGTCGACCACTGTGATGTAAGGCCATATATCCCTCCCCGATGCGGTGCCTTAAGTGCTGTAAGTTCGGCCATATGTCTTACTGCTGTACTTCCAGCATCACACATCGAGTTTGTGGATGCCCATCAATCCCAGTAGTCCATGTGCGCCGTCCAGAGTGGCCGAGCGGTTCTAGGCGCTACAGTCTAGAAACGCGCGACTACTACAGACGCAGATTCGAATCCTGCCTCGGGCATGGATGTGTTCGATGTCCTTAGGTTAATTAATTATAATTAGTTCTAAGTTCTAGGGGACTGATGACCTCAGCAGTTAAGTCCCATGGTGCTCAGAGCCATTTGAACCATTTTCAGTCCATGTGTCACGCCTCTTAACTGTGTCAACTGCCGAGAGCACCACTCGCCAGAACTCATGATTCTCCAGAAAGAAAGGAAAATCATGGAGTACAAGACCCTAGACAGACTGAGCTACACTGAAGCTAAGAGAAAATTTGAATGCCTGCATCCCGTACGTATGACATCGTCTTATGCCGCCGCTACAACAGTTCTGGCACCATCGGCTCCGCAATCCCCAGTCACCTCTCAGAGCTGGAAGACTACACCCGACCTCCTAATGGTGGGGGGTACTTCCCTCCCTGTTGCTCCTGCACCATCTACTTTGGGAACAACACCCCGCCAACGATCGTGGACGTCAGTCCGAACTTCTAAGCTGGAGAAGCATAAGTCTTCTTCAGCTTCTCTACCCTAGGAAGGGTCACTCCCTTCCCAGGTTCCTGCTAGTGGGAAAGATGACATCCACCAGCTGCTGAAGATCAAAAGCAGTTGGTCGTAGGGCTTCACGCACATCTTCAGTCCTGGAGACTTAGCCAGTGAAGTCCTCCCACCAGGAAAACCCAAGGAGCAGCGAGAGAAATCCAAAAACAAGACCCCTAAGACCAAGGAAATTGTGGTGGCACCCACACCACCATCTACAAGCTCTGCATCTCAGGATGGGGAGGAGATTCTGGCGTCTGCTGAGGACCTAGGTGTCGCCAGACCCTCAGACACAATGGATATAGACCGCTCAGGCAAAAAGTCGGTGGCAGTAGGTGGCCGTGAGGCGTAAACTGCCTTATTGAATGGTCCATGCCTTCTCAGTCTCACGATGACCTCATCCTCCAGTGGAATTGCGGCGGTGTTTTCCACCGCCTGGCTGAGCTACGGCAACTGTTAAGCTTTACAACTCCTATCTGCATTGCCCTCCAAGAAACCAGGTTCACGACAATGTGGACCTCTGCCCTCCATGGCTATAAGGGATATTACAGGAACCGTAGCGACTATAACCAAGTGTCAGGTGGAGTTTGCGTTTGTCCTAAACTCAGTCTCTAGTGAAACTGTGCAGCTTCAAACCCCTTTGCTAGCTGTGGCTGTCAGAATAAGGACGACACAGGAACTAACTATCTGCAATGTATATCGTCCTCCAGATGGTGCCGTACTCTTAAATGTATTAGCTGCACTGATTGATCAATTCCCTAAACCTTTCCTACTTTTGGGAAATTTTAACGCCCATAACCCCTTGTGGGGTGGCAACGTGCTTACTGGCTGAGGCAGAGATGTCGAAACTTTACCGTCTCAGTTCGACCTCTGTCTATTAAATTCTGGGGCCGCCACACATTTCAGTGTGGCTCATGGTAGTTACTCGGCCGTTGATTTAACAATTTGCAGCCCAGGACTTCTCCCATCTATCCACTGGAGAGCACATGACGACCTGTGTGGTAGTGACCACTTCCCCATCTTCCTGTCACTGTCCCAGCGTCAGGTCCATGGACGCCTGCCCACATGGGCCTTAACAAGGTGGACTGGGAAAGTTTCACCTTTGCTGTCACCATTGAATCCCCCCACACGGTAACATCGATGTGATTGTTCAGCAGGTGACTACAACAATTGTTTCTGCGGCAGAAAACAAGATCCTCTCTCTTTAGGGTGCCCGAGGCGTAAGGCAGTCCCTTGGTGGTCGCTGCAAGTCGCTGAAGCAATGAAGGAGAGTCGGCGAGCTCTACAGCGGCATAAGCAGCACCCTTCCCTGGAGTACCTCATAGCCTTTAAACGGCTCCTTGCCCGCGTTCGCCAACTTATCAAACGACGGAAGCAGGGATGTTGGGAGTAATACGTCTGGACCATTGAGTGTCATACGTCACCTTCCCAAGCCTGGGCAAAGATCAAACGTATTTTCGGGTACCAGACCCCAACAGGTGTTCCTGGTGTTACCATAAATGGCGTGTTATCTACCGATGCAGACGAGATTGCCGAGGACTTTGCTGAGCACTACGCTCGAGCCTCTGCATCGGAGAATTACCCCCCAGCCTTTCGCACTCTCAAATGGCGGCTGGAAGTGAAAGTCCTCTCATTCACTACACGCCACACTAAATCCTATAATGCCCCATTTACAGAGTGGGTGCTCTTCAGTGCCCTTGCACATTGCCCCGACACAGCTCCTGGGCCTGATCGGATCCGCAGCCAGATGATTAAACACCTCTCATCTGGCTACAAGCGAGATCTCCTCGTCGTCTTCAACTGGATCTGGTGCGATGGCGTCTTTTCATCGCAGTGGCGGCAGACCATCATTATTCTGGTGCTCAAACCCTGTAAAATTCCGTTTGATGTGGATAGCTATCGGTCCATCAGCCTCACCAACGTTCTTTATAAGCTGCTGGAACGTAAGATGTGTTGGCGGTTGGGTTGGTTGGGGTCCTGGAGTCACATGGCTTGCTGACTCCATGTGAGGATGGCTTCCGCAAGGGTCGCTCTACCATTGATAATCTTGTGTCTCTCGAGTCAGCCATCCGAGCAGCGTTTTCCAGTCGCCAACACCTGGTTGCCATCTTTTTTTATTTACATAAAGCATACGACACGACCTGGTGACATCATATCCTTGCTACATTGTATGAGTGGGCTCTCCAGCGCCTGCTCCCCATTTTTATCCAAAACTTCCCGTCGCTCTGTACTTTGCGTGTCCAAGTTGGTGCCTCCCATAGTTCCATCCATATCCAGGAGAATGGAGTCCTGTTGGGCTCTGTATTCAGTGTCTCTCTATTTTTAGTGGCCATTAACGGTCTAGCAGTAGCTGTCGGGCCCTCTGTCTCACTTTCTCTGTATGCAGACGACTTGTGCATTTCGTACTGCTGCTCTAGTACTGGTATTGGTGAGCGTCGCCTACAGGGAGCCATCCATAAGGCGCAGTCATGGACTCTAGCCTGTAGCTTCCAATTTTCCGCCATGAAGACGTGTGTCATGCATTTCTGTCCTCGTCGTACTGTTCATCCGGAAGCAGCACTTTACCTTAATGACGATCCACACACTATAGTGTAGACTATCGATTTTTAGGTCTGGTTTTCGACGCTAGTTTGAGTTGGCTTCCTCATCTTCGTCAGCTTAAACGGAAGTCCTAGCAGCACCTCAATGCCCGCCTCTGCCTGAGCAACACCTACTGGGGTGCAGATCGCTTCACGCTGCTGCAGCTCTACAGAGCCCTTGTTCAATTGCGCCTTGACTATGGTTCGGTGGCGCCCTCAGCATTGCGTTTGCTCGACCCATTGCACCATTGCGGACTTAGACTAGCAACAGGAGCTTTCAGGACGAGTCCGGTGACATTTGTACTGAATGCCCTCCATTGAAGACCAGACGTGCCCAACTGCTCGCCAGTTACGTTGCACACATTCATAGCTGTCCTGAACATCCTAATTATCGTTTTTCTTTTCCCAACCACGGCGGTTTACCTCCCTCATAGGCGGCCCAGGTCAGGGCCAACGATTGCGATTCGCGTGCGATCGCTTCTGTCTGAACTGGAGTCCTTGCCTGTACCACCTCTCCTCGAGGTCCATTCACGTACACCTCCGCGGTGTAGCTGTGGGCCGAGGCTTCGCCTGGACCTTTTGCGTGGCCCTAAGGACTCCGTTAACGCTGCGGCCCTATGCTGTCTTCTCTCGATTCTTGAAGTGTTCTGGGGCTCTGAAATGGTTTACACCGACGGCTCGATAGCTGATGGTTATGTTGGCTATGCCTTTGTCCACAGAGGCCATATTGAGCAGCATTCCTTGCCCGATGGCTGCAGTGTATTTTCTGCAGAGATGGTGTCCATATCTCGTGCACTTCAGTATATCCGTTCATGCTCTGAGGAGTCGTTTCTTCTGTGTACTGACTCCTTGAGCAGCTTGTAGAAGCTATCGACCAGTGATACCCTCGCCATCCTTTGGTGGCGTCCATCCAGGAGTCCATGTACGCCATGGATCGGTCCCATCGTTCAATGGTGTTTGTGTGGACCCTAGGACACGTCGGCATCACAGGCAACGAACCTGCCAACAGGCTGGTCAAACAGGCTACGTGGAATCTGCTTCTGGGGATGGGTGTCTCTGAACCTGACCTGCGTTCTGACTTACGCAGCAGGGATTTTCGGCTTTGGTAGACGGAATGGCATAACAGAACGCACAACAAACTGTGTGTCACTAAGGAGACTACGAATGTGTGGAAATCTTCCATGCAGCCTCGTAGTTTGGTCCCTTCTCCCCTCTTTTAAACCAACCAACCAACCAACCTCAGCCAACAGTTTGGTAATTCGTTGACGTTCCAGTGATTTCAGCAAGCCTGTTATGTGATGACCAACTTTTCATGCGATCGCTTTGTTTCAGGGGCGGGCAAATGGCAGCCCGCAGGCCACATGCGGCCCACTAAGGCTTTATGTGTGGCCTGCCAAGACAGTTAGAAAAATCAGCCTTGAACCGAAATTTCCTTCCCAATGCACGAGCGAGGATTTCTACTAGGACGGCCACGTCAATACACATGCGGACTGCGCAGTGTGGATACTAATATCACAAGCAAAGTTGACACTCGGCGCGGTGGCTGATAGGAACGGTCATAAAGGCATTGTCTAATTGCTTATTGTCATACATTCAGATCACACTGTGAAAGACATATTTAATGGTGTGAGACGTTAGCCGACTTTTACAAATATTTTTCTGCTGAAAAATTTCTAGGTATGAAGAAATTTGCTAGGAAATGTTCTCTTATTTATATATTTATGAGCAAAGTTTTCTAGCTTGAAGAACAACAACGGTCAATATAGGCCCCTTGATGCTCTTTGACAGACATTAACCTGCAGGCTGTGATGAAAATCTCAACGATCAATATCACTGCTCATTAAAAAAAATTAGAAAAGGGTGATAAGATAAATTTCGCTAGTTAAATTGGTTTTGAATTTGCATGTGCTTGCGGCTCTAGATGGTATGAAATTAGCACAATAAATAATTGATTAAAACTTTCATTATTTTATTTTTTACATTTATTGATTTTATGGAATATTTATACCTTTTCTGAAATGTAAAGCTAACTAATGAATGCAATTACTTTAAAGGGTGCAGCCCTTCGCTAACCACCTCTTCCACAATGTGGCCACTGATCCAAAACAATTGCCCACCCTTTCTCTATTTTTTTTAGTAATCCAAATAATCTTTCACTGAAACACAGTTTCAGCAAACCTTCCATGGGCTGAACTTGTCGTTGGGCAATACAAAGCCCCGTCAGCGCAGTAATATTTCTGTAATTTATTATTTATATTGTTGGAAGAATTTTATGATCGATAATGAAGCAGACATTCGGTTAATAACATACAAATGTACAATCCTAGTTTCGAGATAAACCTCGTATACATGTCGAGTAGGTGTTATTGCTCCCATATTGTGTAGTCATCCAGTTCGGAATTTTTACTTTGGAAAATTGGAAACCGTGTTTCCACAAAAGCTATGCAAACGACTGTCTATCCAGACAGAGCTCTATATTAAACGGACAAATTCAATGCAACGGAGGTGACGCAAATGCCCCAGAAGTAGGCCACCAACAATTCTTTCGACTTAACAGCAATTGGTACGTAGCACACACAGAGAGTGCTCCTTTTGTGTGTTAAAGATAGTTTAGGTTGATCCTCGCGATCGTTAAGGTTAAGTCAAGATTCGCATTCCCTGTGACAACTACCGCCCCACCGTCGCGCCTGACTGGTCGATGAAGTACGCACAGGCAGCAGTCACGTGTCGCTACACAATGCCACGGCGGGCACCCCTCCCACTCCTCATCTAAATCGGAATTGGTTGTACCGTGCAGCTGATGTAGCAACGGTGACGACCTGAGACAAGGAATACTTCGTAGCGGGCGAGGCAGGTCTGCGTGCGACGGGCTAATTATTAGTCGTGCCTGTGACGGCTCATCGCTTCACGTCTGAATACCCCCATCTGTTCACTGGCATCTCCTGGCCGTAAATGGAGGTGGCATTAAGCCACGTGAATGACAATTCTTTATTTCTAATTTCTGCTACCAGTCCCTTTTTTATTTTATGTTTAATCTAACGTAATACAACGCGTTTCGAACACGTTCCGTTCATCTTCAGACGTTTATACATCATACAGAGAAATGTTACTTAAAATTTTAAGTAACATTTCTCTGTGTATATGTATGTATAAACACCTGAAGATGAACTGAACGTGTTCGAACCTGTTGTATTACGTTAGATTAAACATAAAGTAAAAAAATGACTGGTAGCAGAAATTAAAAATAAATAATTATCCCACACAGTCACGGTTTACAAACATAGCCATTACGGCCGAGAATAATAGCAAGTGAATGGTGTCTGGCAAGCCTGTGCGATACACGCCACGTCTGTAGGTTGGGCGACGGCCAAGTCGTCGAGCACGTGCCCTTCTTCGGCTGATGCAAATAACGATCCAGTCAACGAAGGAAAATTTAGGTAAAAATTAGTGCAGGTGCAAATTTTTGTATGGTGATTGGAGGGAGTGCTGTAAACAACGTGCTAAAAATCCTGACAGGTGGATTGCGAGCGTATGGGGGGTGGGGGGAGGGGGGGGGGGAGTGAGAGCTTTTAAAAGTCATCTCTCTGATTTCTCGAACAACTCAAAAGCTCTTAAATAACTCGAAATCTGTGGCATCTAGCGAAAATGTTTCTCTGTACAAAATTAAACTGAATTAAATTTCCTACAAAAATGGTCCAATTCATTTTTTTTTCCCTCTAAGACTAACAGTTCTGCGTTGCAAGGGATGAAATAATCGCAGGTGATTAAAAGCAGTGTCCTAATGGTATATAGTTAATGTTTGTTGTTAAATGTGTTACGGCGTAAAGTCAACCGCCGGCACGCCAGTCGAGAACGATAGAGAAGAGAAGGCTGTGAGAAGATGGGAAGACGTCAGCCAATCCCACGCTGACTGACCACTCTCCACGACGACACCGCGACAGCAGCGGCCCCTGTGTGAAGAGGATTTAAGCGCCGCGACAGAGTGGTGATGGCCAGTTCAATAGCAGCTTCAAGATTAGGCACTTGTATGGCCGCATGAACTCCATTCACTTCGCTTGACCTCTCTCTGTAGCACAGACTTGGAATTGTTTGCCGGCCGCGGTGGTCTCGCGGTTCTAGGCGCGCAGTCCGGAACCGCGCGACTGCTACGGTCGCAGGTTCGAATCCTGCCTCGGGCATGGATGTGTGTGATGTCCTTAGGTTAGTTAGGTTTAAGTAGTTCTAAGTTCTAGGGGACTGATGACCACAGCTGTTAAGTCCCATAGTGCTCAGAGCCATTTGGAATTGTTTAGGTTGGTTGGTTGGTTTGGGGAAGGAGACCAGACAGCGTGGTCATCGGTCTCATCGGATTAGGGAAGGATAGGGAAGGAAGTCGGCCGTGCCCTTTCAGAGGAACCATCCCGGCATTTGCCTGGAGCGATTTAGGGAAATCACGGAAAACCTAAATCAGGATGGCCGGACGCGGGATTGAACCGTCGTCCTCCCGAATGCGAGTCCAGTGTCTTACCACTGCGCCACCCCGCTCGGTCTTGGAATTGTTTATACAGAAGATTTATTATTATGTAAGTCGCCCTGCCTCCCCCCCCCCTCCCCCCCACCCCAATGACTATGGATCTTGCCATTGGTGGGGAGACTTGCATGCCTCAGCGATACAGATAGCCGTACCGTAGGTGCAACCACAACGGAGGGGTATCTGTTGAGAGTCCAGACAAACGTGTGGATCCTGAAGAGGGGCAGCAGCCTTTCCAGTAGTTGCAACGGCAACAGTCTGGATGAGTGACTGATCTGGCCATGTAACACTAACCAAAACGGCCTTGCTGTGCTGGTACTGCGAACGGCTGAAAGCAAGGGGAAACTACACTCGTAATGTTTCCCGAGGGCATGCAGCTCTTCTGTATGGTTAAATGATTATGGCGTCCTCTTGGGTAAAATATTCCGGAGGTAAAATAGTCCCCCATTCTAATCTCCGAGCGGGGACTACTCAGGAGGACGTTGTTGTCAGGAGAAACAAAACTGGCGTTCTACGGATCGGAGCGTGCGATGTCAGATCTCTTAATCGGGCAGGTAGGTTAGAAAATTTAAAAAGGGAAATAGGTAGGTTAAAGTTAGAAATTGTGGGAATTAGTGAAGTTCGGTGGCAGGAGGAACAAGACTTCTGGTCAGGTGAATACAGGCTTATAAATACAAAATCAAATATGGGTTATTGCAGGAGTAGGTTTAATAATCAATAGGAAAATATGAGTGCGGGTACGCTACCACAAACAGCATGGTGAATGCATTATTGTGGCCAAGATAGATACGAAGCCCACGCCTGCCACAGAAGTACAAGTTTATATGCCAACTAGCTCCGAAGATGACGAAGACATTGATGAAATGTATGATGAGATAAAAGAAATTATTCAAATAGTACAGGGAGACGAAGATTTAATAGTCATGGGTGACTGGAACTCGATAGTCGGAAAAGGAAGAGAAGGAAACGTAGTAGGTGGATATGGAATGGGAGTCAGGAATGAAAGAGGAAGCCGCCTGGTAGAATTTTGCACAGAGCATAACTTAATCATAGCTGACACTTGGTTCAAGAGTCATAAAAGAAGGTTGTATACATGGAAGAAGCCTGGATATACTGGAAGGTCTCAGATAGATTATATAATTGTAAGACAGAGATTCAGGAATTGTAAGACATTTACAGGGACAGATGTGGACACTGACCACAATCTATTAGTTATGAACTGTAGATTAAAACTGAAGAAACTGCAAAAAGGTGGGAATTTGAGGAGATGAGATCTGGATAACTGAAAGACCCAGAGGTTGTAGAGAGCTTCAGGGAGAACATTAGGGGACGATTGACAAGAATGGGGGAAAGAAATACAGTAGAAGAAGAATGGGTAACTTTGAGGGATGAAGTAGTGAAGGTAACAGAGGATCAAGTAGGTAAAAAGACGAGGGCTAATAGAAATCCTTGGGTAACAGAAGAGATATTGAATTTAATTGATGAAAGGAGAAAATATAAAAATGCAGTTAATGAAGCAGGCAAAATGAGATCGACATGAAGTGCAAAATGGCTAAGCAGGGATGGCTAGAGGACAAGAGTAAGGATGTAGAGGCGCATATCACCAGGGGTAAGAGAGATATTGCCTACATTAAAATTAAAGAGACCTTTGGAGAAAAGAAAATTACTTGCAAGAATATCGACAGCTAAGATGGAAGCCCAGTTCTACGCAAAGGAGGTTAAGCAGAAAGGTGGAAGGAGTATATAGAGGGTCTATACAAGGGCGATGTTCTTAAGGACAATATTATAGAAATGGAAGAGAATGTAGATAACGATGAAGTAGGAGATATGATACTGCGTGAAGAGTTTGACGGAACACTGAAAGACCTTAGTCGAAACAAGGCCCCGGGAGTAGACAACATTCCATTAGAACTACTGACAGCCTTGGGAGAGCTAGGCCTAACAAAACTCTACCATCTAGTGAGTAAGATGTATGAGACAGGCGAAATACCCTCAGACTTCATGAAGAATATACTAATTCCAATCCCAAAGAAAGCAGCTGTTGACAGATGTGAAAATTACCGAACTGTCAGTTTAATAAGCCACGGCTGCAAAATACTACCACGAATTCTTCACAGACGAATGGAAGAACTGGTAGAAGCCGACCTCGGGGAAGATCAGTTTGAATTCCGAAGAAATGTTGGAACACGTGAGGCAATACTGACCCTACGAAGCCGGCCGGAGTGGCCAAGCGGTTGTGGGCGCTACAGTCTGGAACCTCGCGACCGTTACGGTCGCAGGTTCGAATCCTGCCTCGGGCATGGATGTGTGTGATGTCCTTAGGTTAGTTAGATTTAAGTAGTTATAAGTTAAAGGGGACTTACGACCACAGCAGTTGAGTCCCATAGTGCTCAGAGCCATTTGAACCATTTTTTGACCCTACGACTTATCTTAAATTTGTCTTTCCTTAATCTATCTTCTACGTTTCTATCATTTGTATACTTACAGAAAGTTTCTGACAATGTTGACTGGAATACTCTCTTTCAAAAATAGAGGGAGCGAAAGGCTATTTACAATTTCAAACCAGATGATAGTTATAAGGGTCGAGGGGCATGAAAGGGAAGCCCTGGTTGGGAAGGGAGTGAGACAGGGTTGTAGCCTATCCCCGATGTTATTCAATCTGTATATTGAGCAAGCAGGAAAGGAAACACAAGAAAAATTCGGAGTAGGAATTAAAATCCATGGAGAAGAAATAAAAACTTTGAGGTTCGCGGATGACATTGTAAAGGACAGTAAAGGACCTGGAAGAGCACCTGAACGCAATGGACCGTGTCTTGAAAGGAGGATATAAGATGAACATCAACAAAAGCACAACGAGGATAATGGAATGAAGTCGAATTAAGTCGGGTGATGCCGAGGATATTAGACTAGGAAATGAGACGCTTAAAGTAGTAAAGGAGTTTTGCTATTTGGGGAGCAATGTAACTGATGATGGTAGAAGTAGAAAGGATATAAAATGTAGACTGGCAATGGCAAGGAAATCGTTTCTGATGAAGAGAAATTTGTTAACATCGTGTATAGATTTGTCAGAAAGTCGTTTCTGAAAGTATTTGTATGGAGTGTAGCCATGTATGGAAGTGAAACGTGGACAATAAATAGTTTAGACAAGAAGAGAATAGAAGCTTTCGGAATGTGGTGCTACAGAAGAATGCTGAAGATTAGATGGGTAGATCACATAACTAATGAGGAAGTATTGAATATAATTGTGGAGAAGAGAAATTTGTGGCACAACTTGACTAGAAGAAGGGATCGGTTGTTAGGGCATATTGTGAGGCATCAAGGGATCACCAATGTAGTATTGGAGGGCAGCGTGGAGGGCAGAAATCGTAGAGGGAGACCAAGAGAGGAATACACTAAACAGATTCAGAAGGATGTAGGTTGCAGAAGGTACTGGGAGATGAAGAAGCTTGCACAGGATAGAGTAGCATGGAGAGCTGCATCAAACAAGTCTCTGGACTGAAGACCACAACAACAACAACAATAAGTCGCCCTTTGCTTGCGACACATCTGCGTAGTTGTAGAAGTTAAGTATTGTAATTTACTTTTTGCAGTAAAACTCATTAATTATATTTGTTTGAATGTTTGTCTAGCGAGCCGAGTAAACAGGCTTCCTAGACACCACAAAATGAACTGGCTAAAGAACAAAAATTTAATATGTGTACCATATATATGTGCGGTATAACCGTATTTATAAACAAGTTGTTGAAAAATGGCTCTGAGCACTATGGGACTTAACTTCTGAGGTCATGAGTCCTCTAGAACTTGGAACTAATTAAACCTAACTAACCTAAGGACATCACACACATCCATGCCCGAGGCAGGATTCGAACCTGCGACCGTAGCGGTCGCTCGGCTCCAGACTGTAGCGCCTAGAACCGCTCGGCCACCTGGCCTATTCGGCAGTTTCACGCTGTTATCGCCGGACACCCGTTGTGTTACAGAATGGCACGAACCCTGGTCTGGAAATAGCAATGAAGAATGTTGTTTCTTTTGCTTTAAAAGATTAAAGATTTCTCTGCCATTTCTATGAAATAATGAGAGGAACGAATTCATGGTAACAGTAATAAATTAAAAACCTAACAGCAGTTAGCAATTTTTGAGAACGTTTCTCTTGGAGTACAGCAGCTTTTTTATTACTTAAAAATTGGCATGAATAGTCACAACCGCAAGAAACTTCTTTTTATGAGGTTACCGGTTACGGTCTGTTTTAGACCATCTTCAGACCTCACGTTGAAATATGTATGTACAATAGAATTAGAGGGATGTAAAAATATTAAAAAAATACATCTGACATAACAAAAAAGAAAAGAAATTGTAGTCGTGATGGTAGATGGCTGCTGTGAAAGGATCAGACGCTTCGACTTCACGAATGTTAATTGCTAGGGAAAGCAATGCTGCTGTTGCTTAAATACGTGATGCTCCGCCCACTGCATACCAAATCTATCAGCATACAAGACGTCAGACAGCTTTTGCAATAAACTATACACAAAATCGTCACTCGAAAGTTAGTGACAGATAAAGAAACAGGTGCCTCATGTTATATAAGGTAACGGCTATAAACAGTATTACGTCAATCTGTGATAAAAATACGTATAAAAGAGATAACTAATCATGAACATCGATAGCCAACAGTGAGGACTTATCGTAAACTCGTAGATTGTGTGGCAGCAAATATGACGGTTAGGCGACGCTAAATGTGCCCACGGAGACGGCGTGGTCATGTCGATAAGTGCCATCCAGCAGGAGAGGATATGGGAGATGTAACAGAGGCTGGATATCAAATACGTACTGGCATGCAGGCCGACATGTAGAAATGCATGCAAGTGATTGCTTATTGCTCTTGGATCGTAATACCGGTGAAAATACTGCTTGACCGATGGCGTTATCGTCGAAGCGGCGAGGAGCTAACGATTCACAGGTGCCGATTTCAAAGCTGTGACAGCGACTAGTTGTTACCAACTATTGGCATGCAAGTAACACGACTGTCGTAATGTGTGTCATGTCCCCCAGATGACATTAATCAAGCAACTAACAGGATAACAAAGTATGATACCTAAAGCATCAAAAAGGGAAAAAGACATGTAAGTTACATCAAAAGAATTATGGTACAAAGTCTCATTGACTCCAAGACATAAAACAATAAGCATAAGAAAAGTGAAGTTTGAAAAAATTTTGAACATAGTTGTTTTTAGTCATACCATAAAATAGGCGTACGAAATGTCAGACGTACAGAAATATAGGTTACAACACTTCAGTATAATGCATCATGGACCTATCTAAATTGTCACAAACTTAAAACAAATGCGTAAGCAGTCAAAAGTTAAACGACACTGCGACTGAAGTTGTTTACAGTCACTAAAAGTCCGTAAAATAGCAATAAGGATGAAGTTACAATTATTACTTGGAGAAATAAAAGATGAATAATTACGAACTAAAGAAAGATAGCGGTCTTTAGCTAGCCTAGGGCACAATTGTCATATTGCATGAAGTGAGGCACTACCCACAAACTGAGTAAAAAGTATAAAAACCTAAGCATGCAAGAGTTTAGAATAAAGTGCCCGAAGTTTATTACAATCATGAAGACATTCCATAAAACGTAAGATTGAAAAGGAACGGTAGAGCAGGAACATTCTATAGTAAGTCTTCAAGGAGATCATAGAAATATTTTTCTTTGAAGTCTAGTGGCTCGTTGAGTATGGGTGACGGTTTATTTTCGTGTGAACATAAATTTCTGTCACTTCTAATGTGTTAAGTAAGGATCTTTTAGATTGATTGGACGTAACACTAGTTGGACTGTCCACCACACTTCGCGAACGCACGGCTCAGTGCAAGGCCCACGGGAAATCAATTTCAATTTAAAAGATACCCACTAAAGGCCTATCGAGGACTTGCATGCATTTAAACACGCAGTCAAGAATTATTAAACTCGCCTGAAATAATTACTCGCTCCCCGCTGGCACTCGTAACACCGGCAGTGCCACGTGCTCTGACGTACGTCTCGCGGGCCTGGGTTTCAAGAAAATCATGTAAGCACGATAGATGTTAGAAAGTATAGATATACCAACCAGTACTACTCTCGTATCTGTGCCTTGTTTTCTTCGTAGGCCGAATGGGCCTAACACACAGTCAGAACCACACTACACGCAGAGCCAGCGGGACAGAGCAGAATTTGGCGAACAGCCGATGCCCACCCGTCCCTCGGCGCCACACTCGCTCGTCGCCCTTACGTATCTAATGAAGAATTTTATTTGGAATTGTTAAAATGGACAGAATATAACTTTGCAATTCCAGAGCATAATGCCAACGTCAAACGGGTGTTCTGTTTCATAAACGTCCAATGGACAAAGAATGCAATAATTTGCAAACGGGCAGAACAACAACAATCCTGTTGTTGTGTAATTTAAAATTACCCTGTCAAGAGTCTCACGAAATGGTTTCCAGGAAAAATGTTCTCGATAAAGTGGGTTCAAACGAGCAATATTAATAGTTATCTAAATATTATTGTTATCTGTTTATAAATGAAATGAAAGTTATTGGATATCTTTCCATCTTCTGTCCTAGAAAAACGTGCAATTGTTTATTTTGCTTACTGAAGAGCTTTTATTTTATTTTGATATAAGATTAGCTTACGAAGAAGACAGATATTAAGAAGACTGGGAACTTAGTTGCTGTCATAATTGGCAAATTATAAGGATGTGTACTGATAGTTTAGTTTACGCACGTTTAAGGTAGTTCTCACAGAAACTGATTGTATCTTATTATTAGTAAGCGACTGGAAATATCCAACTGAATCTATTTGTATTTCAAGCAGGCAGTACGGTCTTTTGGGGCAAAATATCCCGCTAAACAAGACGCCGAGTCCGGCTATACTGCTTTTGGACCCGGCAACATCACACGCATTATTCTCTGTGCAATGCTATACCGTTTCTTACGTTTTGTAATTGTTGCTACTTCCTAACTGTAGCGATATTATTAAAATAGCGCTGTCGGTTTTCCCAATGTCTGTTATAAATCAATATTTCAAAGCAGTGGAAATTTTACGAATAAACATCACTCCATTTTTAAAACATTAGCAAAACCAACAATTTTAGCGATGCTGCTGTGGCAAACTGATATACCGGCTTTTTACCCGGTTATTAGTAAAAAGTGAAAAAAGCCTGTTATCACAGAGACGAAACAAATTCTGAACAATACCGGTTACTCAGTACTAAATTACGGTTATCAGTCTTAACCGGTCGGTTTTACGCATCCCTAACAAGGGATGCAAATGGTCCGCAAAAATCCCCATAAGTCTACAAAAAATGGTTCAAATGGCTTTGAGTACTATGGGACTTAACTTCTGAGGTCATCAGTCCCTTAGAACTCAGAACTACTTAAACCTAAGGACATCACACACATCCATGCCCGAGGCAGGAATCGAACCTGTGACCGTAGCGGTCGCGCGGTTCCACACTGTAGCGCCTAGAACCGCTCGGCCACTCACAAGTCTACAGCTGTGACGGTGCCTTCGATTATTACCACAGTTCGTAAGGGAGCACAGGTGAATGTCCACCTGTGATCACGGCGCGGTGCACATTTCAGCCGTTCTCCTGGAACACAACCATCTACATGATGTAACAGCAAACGTTTTTCGTCCGACTAACCTATACGTTTCCTTCTATCCACGTTCTGATCTCGATGATCCCGTGCCGATTGCAACCGTAATTGATGACGTCATTGAGCAAACGTGTGATCACGTCGGGGTCGTTTGCTGCGGAGCGCCTTATTCAGCAACGTGCGCTAAATGATGCACTTCGAAACACGTATGCCTGCACCAGAATTGTAGTCCGTCATCAGATCAGCCAACACTCTTGGTTTACAGAAAAGCCTCCGAGCTGTGCCTTACGTGCGTGCAGGTAGCATTCCGTCTCACCGTGAGCAATGATCGTAATTGTAGTTGGCCACAAGGCCCTTAATTTGTTAATTGCCAGTTGACTCTAAATAGCCGGCCGCTGTGACCGAGTGGTTCTAGGCGCTTCAGTCCGGAACCGCGCTGCCGCTGCGGTCGCAGGTTCGAATCATGCCTCGGGCATGAATGTGTGTGATGTCGTCAGGTTAGATTACGTTTAAGTAGTTCTAAATCTAGGGGACTGATGACCTCAGATGTTAAGTTCCATAGTGCTTAGAGCCATTTGTACCAATTTTTTGACCCTAAATAACGAAAACTGGGAAGTCATCCATATGAGTACCGAAAGGCATGCGCTAAATTTCGGTTGCACGATAAAGAACACAAATCTAAATGCTGTAAATTCAGCTAAATACTTCGGGATTACAACTACGAATAACTTCAGTGGGAACGATGACATACACTGAAGAGCCAAAGAAGCTGCCTAATATAGTGTAGGGCCCCCGCGAGCACGCAGAAGTGGCGCAGCACGACGTAGCATGTACTCGACTAATGTCTGAAGTACTGCTGGAGGGAACTGACATCATGAATCCCGCAGTGCTGTCCATAAATCCCTAAGAGTACAGAGGGTGGAGATCTCTTCTGAACAGCACGTTGCGAGGCATCCCAGACATGCTCAATAATTTTCATGTCTGGGGAGTCTGGTGGCCAGCGGAAGTGTTTAAACTCAGAAGAGTGTTCCTGCAGCCACTCTGTAGCAATTGTGGATGAGTGGGGTATCGTTTAGTCCTTCTGGAATTGCCGAAGTCAGCCGCAATGAACAATGGACATGAATGGATGCAGATGATCAGACACGATGCTTACGTACGTGGCACTTGTCAGAATCGTATCTAGACGTAACAGGGGTCCATTTCACTCCAACTGCACATGCTCCACACCATCACATAGCCTATACCGGCTTGAACAGCCCCTGCTGACACACAGCGTCCATGGATTCATGAGGTTGTCTTCATACCCATACACGTCTTCCCGCTCAATACAACTTGAAATGAGACTCGTCCGACCAGTCAACATATTTCCAGTCGTCGACAGTCAAATGTCGTTGTTGACGGACACAGACGAGGCGTAAAGCTTTGTGTCGTGCAGTCATCAACGGTACACGACTGGGCGTTCGGCTCCGAAAGCCCATATCGATGATGTTTGGTTGAATGGTTCGCACGCTGACACTTGTTGATGGCCCAGCATTGAAATTTGTAGCAATTTGCGGAAGGATTTCACTTTTGTCACGTTGAATGATTCTCTTCAGTAGTCGTTGATCCTGTTCTTGCAGGATCTTTTTCCGCCTGCAGCTGTCTCAGAGATTTAATGTTTTACCGGATTCGTGATATGCACGGTACACTCGTGAAATGGCCGTACGGGAAAGTCCGTACCTCGGAAATGCTATGTCCCATCGCTCTTGGCCGACTCTAACATCACGTTCACAAACTCACTTAGCTCTTGATAACCTGCCATTGTAGCAACAGTGAGCGATCTAACAACTGCGGCAGACTTGTCTCATATAGGCGTTGTCGACAGCAACGCCGTATTCTGCCTGTTAACATGTATCTGTATTTCAATACTCATTCGTATACAATTTTCTTTGGCGCTTCAGTGTAGATAATGTGTGGATAAAGCAAAACAAAGACTAAGATTTATTGGCAGGACACTGAGAAAATGCAAAGGTCTACTGAAGAGTCTGCTACACTTCGCTTGTGCATCCTCTTCTGAAGTACTGCTGTGCGGCCTGGGATCCGCGTCAGAGATGATCGATGGAGGAGAAAGATGGGAGTTCAAAGAAGGGCAGCTCGTTTTGTACTATCGCGAATGAAGGGAGAGTGTGTAATGGATACGATATGTGAACTGGGGTGGTAATCATTAAAGCAAATGTGCTTTTGGTGGCGGTAGGAGCTTCTCGTGAAATTTCAATCGCCAGCTTTCTCCTCGATGTGTGAAAATATTTTGTTGGCACCCACCTACATAGGAAGGAATGATCATCACAATAAAAAACGGATAATCAAAGCTCGCACAGAAAGAAGAACACTTGTCGGTTTTTCCTGCGCGCTCTTCGACAGTGGAACAGTAGGGAAATAGCTTGAAAGTGGTTCGATGAACCCTCTGCTAGGCACAATTGTGAAGTGCAGAGTAATCGTGTAGATGTAGATGAGCTTCTCGTTCGCACTCGATTGTTTGCACCCATCGCGCGCACCCCGGAATAGCCACACACCAGCATAACCTGAACTCATCAGAACATTATACCCATCGGCGGCGCGGCGTGATTGTTGCCATAAATAGACATCTTGTCTAAATCGTTTTGCAATTTGTTTTGATCATATGATGACTTTATAAGACGGTGTATGACAGCATTATCTGCAAAAATCTAAGACTGCTGCCAGATTGTCTCCTAAATCGTTTCTATAGATCAGGAACAGCATAGGCCCTGTAACACTTAGTTGCAGCCGGCCGTTGTGGCCGAGCGGTTCTAGGAGCTTGAGTCCGGAACCGCTCTGCTACTACGGTCGCAGGTTAGAATCCTGCCTCCGGCATGGTTGTGTGTGTTGTCCTTAGGTTAGTTAGGTTTAAGTACTTCTAAGTCTAGGGGACTGATGACCTCAGATATTAAGTCCCATAGTGCCTAAAGCCAATTGAACCACGTGAACTTACTTTTGAAACGCCAGGTATAACAAGGTTTTGGCTGCTTATTGTTGTTTGTTTACTAAGTACGTGTTGAATACAGTACTACTACCTTTTGTTAGTGGATTGACTGTGGAGACTAAATCATGGAATCAGATTCTGGTCCACAACTGACGAAATTCTGTGGCTCCCTTTGTCAAATTCAAGGAGAAACTTAAGCTTGGCTCTGGTTCTTCACGCTGACAATTGCGGCAACCGTATTTAAATTGAAGAATATAAAGGCTAGGGGTCTTGTTAATTTCACAGATTTAACCTGTTGCTTATTAAGTGGCATAGATAGAAGGTTTGGACCTCTACTAGATGATGAACAATGCCAATTTTCTGCGGCTTTTCGTCCAAAGCTGCGGTTGACATGGGTATGTATGACAACAGTCGAGTGGAAGTAGTAAGTAAACGATTGGAAAAATTTGCAGATGTGGCTTTCAGGCACGAAGCAGAAGAAAGTTCAAAGAATACAAATGCTTTAAGCGGTGGTGGTGGAAGCAGCAACGATGAAGAGGAAGACTTTTTTACGTCTTAAGAGAAGCCTAGTAGTAACACATACGTAAAAAGTAAAGACCATAGTCAAGTAAAAATGTGGCTGGACATGAAATCGAAAGACTCGTTCAACGATGTGATATTTATTGGGGAAAAGGTTTTAATTCAGTTTATTACATATAATATATCTGTACCCTCTAGTGCTGCAGTCGAACGAGTTTTTCTGCTGACAAAGACACTTTGTCTCCTAAGCGAGTCTCACTCTCACAAGGGGAGGCCGCCATTTGTGAAATTCAGATTCGATTCATACTGCGTATAATGAAAGCTCATGGCCAGAGGTGTAATGTGGCAAAGCACCAAGATGCACTTCTCAGCCGTTGTCGAGAAAATCGACAGTTAAAAGGAACCGTTGCAATGAAGTACTCTCTACGATAAACAATTTTCTACAGCGTTGTGGTGCAGCGGTAAGCGCTCGGGTTTGTAATCCGAAGGTAGCCGGTTCGAATCTCATTATCTCTGCTTAGCAACGTAAACAGAGATCGCAGTTTGGTTCGCATTGTGAAATAATTTAAAAATATAGTTGTATTACAGACAGTTACACTTTGAGCGGTGTCCATTAGCGTTCATAGCCTTCTGACAAGCAATTACACAGAAGTTTCGTTTATCTGGAACCAGAATATCGGCTTTTCCGGCCGTCCTGAGCGGACGCGCTGTGGCGCTTCTGTTTGGATTTCATGACTCTGCGTAACAGTGTTGTGTAAAATTGTGATTGTGGTGATGCAGCATTTTAGTTTCCTTGTATTCACGAGCTGTTAACTGCTGACATGGCAACAATGTTTCGCAGAAAGCTTACCCTAAGATTTGGATTTGACAAAGCAACCCGTAATGTTCAGCCAAGTTCACTAGAAATTCATGACTGGATCGTTGACGTTATTGGCATTACTTCGGATCAGACGCACACTGCTTATTATGACTTGGAGCAATACTGCTTTTTTGTGAAGCTGCTTTCCCCGTTGGTGTTGGAACGGATTTTGCAGAAATTTGAAGGAAAAGCTGAATTCCGCCATCGCGATAATTCGGTGAGTACAGTTACTATTTCAAATGCTGATGTTGATTATAAACAAGTCAGAGTATTTAATTTGCCTCCTGAGGTAGAAAACTGCTACTTAAAAGACGCATTATCTAAATACGGTGACGTCAGACAAATTCGTAATGAACAATGGTCAAGCCAGCATAGATTGCAATGCTTTAGTGGCGTTCGTTCTGTCGATATGCATGTCAAACAAAACATTCCATCTCATATTTTGGTTTGTGGATACAAAGCGCACGTTATATACAATGGACAGACTTTGACTTGTCGTATATGTAATGAAAGTGGGCATCTTCGGCAAAACTGTCCAAAAAAGGTGTTTGTATTGCAGAATAATTTACAACAGCGTAAAAGGTTAACACTGGCTGATCTTGTGACTGAAAATCAGATGACGGGTGGTGAAGTTTCCAGCATTTCGGGGAATGTAGACGACAGGCCACAAAATACTCTTGAAGCATATCCACCTTTACTCAGGGAAGACACTGTAGACAATCCGGCTGGAAAAAGTAGTATAGCCACTAACAAGAGACGTCGAACTTGTGACGGCAGTAGCACAGATGAAGAAGATATCAACCTATCGCTGAAAGCTGTAGGTGACATTCAGAAAACAGTACTGGAAACTGTTTCAGACAATATTGTCAGCATAGATTCGAACTCTGAGTCAAGTACATCAGTAGACAGATCGAATATGCTACCATCACCTGAACAGATCGAAGTGACATCAGAGTCCCATTCTGTAGCGCTGGACGCGCCAGTGGTTGGCAATGCGCTGCTCTTGGTGACGCCACAACCTCGCGCTGCAGTACCCGTACGTCAATCAATGCAGACAGATTCACTCGCAGATGCAACTGAAAGCAAACATGACGAGGTAGCGAGTGATTGTCAACAACAGGCGACGTCACAGCCCAAATCCCAAGACGAAGAAGCGGAGTTTTACAACAATAACACACAAACAGTAAACGAAAGTGTTCATAGAAGTGATGGGGCATTGGAAGAGTGTTTGCAAACTGCTTCTGCGCTGCCTTTGGCAGACGAGATGGTGGCACACGACTGCCCCTCAGATCCACCGACACCGCTCTCGGTGGAAAACTGCTCAGGGGGTGGGCGGAGCAGACATTCGGTGAAGGCTAGTGTCAATGCAAACCGCAAGAAAAGTAAAAAGAAAGGTTCTAATGCAAACCGTGACGGTGGTCTCCAGTCAGATTCTCAGGAAGTATCCGGCATGGAGTGGCATGAAATGATAGACTAGCGGGAAAAAGGTCACTCCCCTATGTTACAGTCATATACGATTACCACGTTAAACATTAATAGAATACAGCCGGATGTTAAAATAGCTGCTCTGAAACAGTTTCTGTATGAGTCAGCGACGGATATTGCTCTCCTACAGGAAGTGGTATTCCCACAATTAAATTTTTCCAATTACGTTGATTTTTACAATATTTCCACTGAAACGAATGTTGGCACGGCCATTTTAGTTAGAGAAGGCATCCCCGTACATGACTTTGATAAATAAGAATCGGGGCGAGGTATTGGAATAAATGTAGCAGGAGTTACTATAGTCAATTTATATGCTCCTTCTGGCAGCAGTAATAGAGCTGCAAGAGCCACATTCTTAAATGAAAGCGTAATTTATTTACTGAGGAGAAACCCCCTCCAACTTATAATAGGGGGAGATTTTAATTGTGTATTGAGTCGAAAGGATCAAATCCCCAACTTCAATTACTCAACTGACTTGAGATGTCTTGTTGTTGATTTAAAATTAAAAGATGCGTGGGAAATAAAATACCCAACAATGGTGAACTTCACTCATATTGTTGCGAATTCCTGTAGTAGAATTGACAGAATTTACGCATCGGAAATTTAGCAGATAAAGTACTGAAAACAGAAACTGTTCCTGTTAGTTTTTCCGATCACAGTGCGTTGCTGACCTGCGTAAATTTAACACCACAACCTACCCGAGGAGTAAGAAGCCAGTGGAATTTAAATATATCGTTATTATCAGAAGAAGACTTAGAAGATGCCCTAACCAGAGCTTGGGTAATGTGTCTCCGTTCACTGAACAACTTTCCAAGTGTGATAGAATGGTGGACCCAACGAGCGAAACCGAAGCTAAGGAAAGTTTTAATATCTTTTAGTATAGATATGGCCAGAGAAAGGAAAAAGACTGTATAATTCTACTACAGCGTGCTCAGGGACCTCTACGATCAGACAGATGCAATTCCTACAAGATTAAAAGACATCAAGAAAATAAAAGCAAAGTTAATAAGTCTGAAACGTAAGGAGCTGGAGGGACTTAAAATAAAATCCAAAGCAAAGTCAGTCACTGAAGATGAGACTGCTGCATTGTACCACCTTGTCAGACACGCCAAAAATAGAAGAAGAAGTTTCATGGATGAACTTCAAATAGATGATGGTACCATAATCACCACCCAGAAGGAAATAATTAAAGAGATCTCAGCGTACTATGAACGTATGTATGCGCCAGGGGAAACAAACGAAGAAGAATACGATGAGCTCTTTGGTACATATCTTCCACGAATATCGCGAGATGGTGATGAGAACATTTCTTCGGACATCACCAAGGAAGATGTATTAGAAGTCGTGTGCAGCTCCCCTGCTAGAAAATCTCCAGGACCTGACGGACTGCCCATTGAATTCTATAAACGATTTTGGACCCTAATAGGAGAAAAGTTCACCGAAATTGTCAATGAAGTCTTACAAGGAAAGCCAGTGCCTGCAGAGTTCAAACAATGCAAAATCGTGTTGATCCCGAAGAACAGAGGCTGCAAAAAAAATAAACAACCTAAGGCCGATTTCGCTTTTAAATTCAGATTATAAAATTATAGCTCGAGTAATTAACAAGCGCTTTACACCATGCACTGCTGACGTCATAGGCCAACAGCAGACTTGTGCTTTTAGAAGAACGATTTTACAAACTGCGGCTTTGTATCGCGATGTCATTGCGCTAGCGCAGGCAAGTAACATAAAATGTGGACTGCTTTTCATAGACTTCCATAAGGCATTTGATCAAATTAATCACAAATACCTGATAGAGATAATGCGCCGAATGTACTTCCTGCCAAAAACCATCGACATCATCAAGAACATGGCAATGGGTGTTACTGCACAAATCTCCGTTAACTGTCAACTGACAAATAAAATTGAAATAAAAAGGGGTGTTACCCAAGGAAGCCCCTTATCCATGCTCCTGTTCGTTATATCGCTGGAACCTTTCTTGAGACAGCTACAGCACAGGCTGACAGGCATTACCATTCAAGGAACAAAGACCGTGGTAGGTGCTTACGCGGACGATGTAGGCGTAATCATCAGAGACCAAACAGATGTGACACAACTAGAGATGATACTTGCAAAATACTGTTCCGCATCAGGTGCGAGGGTATATGAAAATAAAAGTAAATTTCTAAATATAAAGCGGCTTGCTAACTTACGCATTGAGTGGGCGAACCATGTTAATGAACACAAAGCTCTTGGAATGGCATTGACAACGTCCCTTTTAAAAATGATAGCAATAAATTGGCGGGAGGTGGCAAGAAAAATCAAGGGAGCTTTGATTGAAAACTGTCAACGTAGCATAGACCAGTTCCAGAGAATACTGTTTATCAACATGTATATTTTATCCAAGGTCTACTACATAGCACAGGTTCTCCCCGTTGCATCAATGGTGGCGAAGACGATCATGTCCACCTTAGCAAAGTTCTTGTGGAAAGGGGAATTGTTTCGAGTGCCGGTGAAGACAGCAGTTTTGGATCCAAGCAATGGAGGAATGGGTCTAACCGACATCAAGTCTAAAGCGATGGCATTGTATGTCAAACGAACATGGAGCATAATGTGTAATGATCCAGGATGCATTACAGCAAAACTATACGATATTGTCAGGCCAGAAAGTGTAGAGCCGCCGATAAATATACAAAAAATAAGTTTTAAGCTGAAACACATTAGGGAGTATTATCTCGAACTAAGTTATCTCAGCAAAAAGATTTTAAACTCCAAAAACGTTACAGCAAAGGCGATTTTAGCTGAAAGACGGAAACATGAAAGGAAAAATTAACATAGAAACCAAATATGCTGGAATAGCATGGAATGTGGTCTGGAAAAACATCAGTAGTGATGTTCTTTCGTCTGACGTGAGAACAGCGTGGTACAAGGTAGTCAATAACATCATCAGCACTAATGAGCGCCTCTTTGCCGTCGGTTTAAGTGATACAAACCTCTGCAGCAAATGCAACCTCGTTGATAGTGTGCCTCATCGTTACACTTGTGGAGATCGGATTATCAACTGGAGGTGGACCAGGGAGAAAATTGCTCAAATAACAAGAACTTCAGCAAACAAGTACCGACTAACATTTTCTTCAGACCAGAGGAAAGTTACTACCCTCAGGCAAAAAATAACGCAGTGATTTGGTTAATGGGCAAATATACAAGTTATGTTTTTAACAATATTGGGAGCGATGAACATATTGAATACAAGATGTATATGGAAAATGAATTCGAGAAAATACTCAAATATCAGAATCACAATAAGAAATATGGTAACATGCTCCGAATTGTCTTCCACCGAATGGGTATAGGTTAGGAACTGGATTCCTAGTAGAGAGGGAATGGATTGGGTCACGTTCCCGACCCTAACCTCACCTGCAAGTCACACATGAAAAATAAATCAGCAGTACAGCAGATACAAGAATATGGCGAGAAACATCTGGTGTCTGATATAAAGGAAGATCTTGAACTCCCTATAGATGCGTTTAGAAGGCTGGAACTGACAAAAATAACAAGGCAGTGAAATATGTCGCTGTTCGGGACTTCTCTTCTGTCCATGTAATTTACCCTGGAAAGAACACATATCAAGGATTTACTGAATGATTAATTTGGGTCTGGGAAATGATGATGAGGAACCGGCTGCAGAAGAAGAAAATGTGCATGCTGAACTGCCACCAGTTGAAGGTGACAGTGAAGGTGCTAAATTGTGCTACTACTAAAGACTCATTTTTTGAATGCTGTAATTCATGACTGCAATTATCTGTCACCTTATTTATGTCATTTCATTGTAGCCATTTTTGTTACTGTTTCTAGTGAATAAAAAAAAATCTCGCGCCATGCAATTTTTTTTTTAGTATATGCTTTTTGTAATTCATATACATATATATCCTGGCAATCAGTTGCAACAATTATGCATATAATAAGTTGTTGAAAGTCGTTTGTCGTGGAAAAACTGGCAACTTCGAACATCATTATGTTTTCCGCAAACAAAGTTGTATTTCACAAATGTTATTAATTGTCTTCATAATGTTAACCACGTATAGTTAACGGAAGACGTAGAAACTATATTCCGAAACGAATACGTATAGCTAAGTCAAACGTTCGAATTAGAATAGAAACCCCACGAACACAAATTTGCTGTGGCAGGTATGAAATATAAACTCCGTTACTCGCTCGTTACACTTGAAGGACAGATGTTGAATGGGCCGAAACGAGCCGCCGCATAACAGCGTAGTTGCCTGCTAACTTCGAAAGAAGGTAGATGCGGTCCCTAGCGCAACTTATAACATCGTCGAAAATCAGTGCGGACGGGAGAGCTTTGGTACACCCTGTTAAACAAACGGAAAAATGGAGGCGGTACAATTGCAGAGCGATCCGCCTTCACCAAAATGCATAAGCAATTGATTAATAGTTTATATATATATATATATATATATATATATATATGAATTACAAAAAACTAATAATAAAAAAAAGTTGCATGGCGCGGGATTCGATCCGGCGACCTTCAGATTACGAACCCGAGCGCTTACCGCTGCGCCAGGACGCTCTGGAAAATTAATAATCGTAGAGAGTATTTCAACGCAACGGTTTCTTTTAACTGTCGATTTTCTCTACAACGGCTGAGAAGTGCATCTTGGTGCTTTGCCACATTACACCTCTGGCCATGAGCTTTCATTATGCGCAGTATGACTCGAATCTGAATTTCACAATTGGCGGCCTCCCCTTGCCAGATGAAAACTTTATTTATTTATTTATTTTATTTTATTTTATTTATTTATTTATTTATTTAACCTGGCAAGATTAGGGCCATCAGGCCCTCTCTTACATCTAACCAGGCATTCTACTTATTTTACATTCATATGTTTTAGTAGGCATGTTAAACTACATCTAGTACAAAAAGTGAAATAAACAATTAGAAAGGTACACCTGGAAAAATATATACATATAGAGTTTATATTCGTAGATCATAAGTACTGTTATAATTAGACATTACTGAAGAGACAGATTTTAGATAGGAGTGCTGGCAGCAGGGAGTATGAGGGAGACTCATGGTGAAGGGAGGAGAAGAATAGAGAGACATGATGAAACTTAATCAAGGAAATATAAAGGAAAAGAAGATTGCGTGGCTAACAGAGATAGGTGAAGAGGAAGGCATCTCAGGAGCAAGATAGGAGACGCTAGCTCTGCTATTTGACAGATGAGAGGATTGGCCTTGTGCATTAATTTTGTGGAGAACTTTATGAGGATGATAGTAGGAAATGCTTCAACTTCTTCTTAAAAGCAGCAGGAGATTGAATTTTGCGCAAGGTAAGGGGCAGTTTGTTCCAGAGGCGGACAACGGCAACTGAGAAGGAGTTTGCAAAAGTTTTTGTTTTGTGAGTGGGCACAGTTAGGATACCAAATAAAAGTGGCCTCGTGTTTCGATTATGATGGCATGACAGGTTTTTAATCTCTGAAGCAAGGTACTGGGGTGCTTGCGCGACGAGGAGTCGGTGAAGTAGACATAGAGTGTGGTAGTCACGCAATTTGTCCGGCCGCAGCCACCCTAGCTCGGAGTATGAAGCACTAACATGATCATATCGGCGAATGTTGCAGGTGTAGCCGGCCGCGGTGGTCTCGCGGTTCTAGGCGCGCAGTCCGGAACCGCGTGGCTGCTACGATCGCAGGTTCGAGTCCTGCCTCGGGCATGGATGTGTGTGATGTCGTTAGGTTTAAGTAGTTCTAAGTTTTAGGGGACTGTTGACCACAGCTGTTAAGTCCCATAGTGCTCAGAGCCATTTTTTTGCAGGTGTAACGCACACAGGCATTCATGGTTAGCTCTAGCCGTCTTTTGTTTTCACTACTCATGACTTGTTGAATCACATCAGAATAGTGGAGGTTCGGTAGAACGAGTGCTTGCACGAGCTGGCGTTTCAAGTCCTGTGGAAATATGTTCCGAAACTTTTTGAGAGCATAGAGACAAGCAGACGTCTTTCGGCACACTGCGACTGTATTCTCCGCCCAGTTGAGATGCTCATCCAAAGTTACACCCAGGTTCTTCACTGTTTTCTGATATGGTATTGGAGTACCGTCGAGCAGAATAGGAGGTAGCCGTTCGCGGAAATCTGAACTTATTAATTTATGATGGGCTATTAAGATTACTTGCGTCTTTTTTGCATTTAATTTAAGCCCCAGGTTTTTCGCCCATGTCACTACTGAAGACAGATCATCATTCATCTGAGCGATTGCAGTGTTTACATCTTCAGGTCTGACGCTTAGGTAGAGCTGGAGGTCGTCGGCATAGAAATGATATTTGCAGGAGGACAGAGCCGACGAAATATCGTTGACATGTAAAGAAAACAAAAGTGGTCCTAAGACTGATCCTTGTGGCACTCCCGAGGAAACATATTTCCAGGAAGATTTTTCATTTACGCAGACAACACATTGCTGTCTGTCTTTTAAGTAGCTTTCAAACCATCTCATTGCACTATCAGAGAAATTAAGCTGTTGCATTTTTCTGAGCAATATGTCAAAGTTAACAGTGTCAAAAGCTTTGCTGAAGTCCAGTAGCGTCAATATTGTTGCCTTTCGATTGTCGATGGCATATTTCAGGTCATCAGTTACTTTAATTAGAGCAGTGTTTGTGCTGTAATTTTTATGGAAACCGGATTGAAATTTGTCATACAGGCTGAATTCATGCAAGTGTTCAGTGATTTGGTCATGAACAATATATTCAAGTGCTTTGGAAACAGCAGGCAGTATGCTAATTGGTCGGTAATCACTAGGCAGTTGCGGGTTTTCGATCTTAGGGATGGGTCGAATTATGCTTCTTTTCCATGCAGTGTGGTATATTCCGTTCACGAGGGAAAAATTAAATATGTCAGTTAAGACAGGTACTAAGATATCGGCAACACTCTTAATCATGGTTATACCGATACTGTCGTTGCCTATTGGATCAGAAGAGATTCTCATTATTGCTTTTCTTGCCGTATTTGTTGTTACATGTTTTAGATGGAAGGTATCGTTGTTAGTTATGCTGTTTGGGGATTCTTGTGGACGGTAATTATCAGCCGTGCTGGTATTCAGAGGTGCAGAGAAGAATTCATTTAATTCGTTAGCTGACACATGAAAAGTAGTTTCCGATTTTGCCTTTCCGACCCCCAAGCTACGGAGATTCTTCCATAGAGTCGTGGGCGTCAGATCGCTGCATACAAGGGAGCGAGCGTGCCTGATTTTAGCATTGCGAATGCATTGTTTCACTCTGTTCCGTAGCTTTCTATATTCTTCGAAACGCTCGGGTTTCGGATCTGCCTTGAAACGCCATGTTGGTGAATAGAAATATTCATCTCACGTCAAATACTGAGTCTTGTGAACGGCAATTCTCCTGTAATTTAACATTCATAACTACATAATCACAAAATTAAATGATCAAACTGTTTTTTACGTATCTTCGATGTCATACCTAAACTTCCCCAACCAAAATATTTTTATTTAAACAGCAGTGATACGTTTGATTCACTTGCACATTTCAATACACCCACAAGATAAAATTTACTAATACGGGCTAAAGATTAATGCTTTGAGGTTTAACGAAGCAACTTGGTTAGTAACGGATTAACGACTAGCGAAATTAACTTTTTGGTTGACGTTGCGCAGCTATGGTCACAATGTGTTGCCTCAGCAGTGGAAATAATGGCATATAAAGTTAGAAATAAGGTACGCTTGTACAGGATGTTTCTGTAAAGCGTTCAAGGACACAGAAAATACTCCACTGAACAATTTGAGGTAGGGAACCTGGGCGCGGAGAAGCCATCTTACAGAAGTAATAGGAATAAAATCACATTACACCGTACTTTTTTTACCTACATTACTTGAAGTTTACTGCAAATACCATCACTGACACAATGAACGTACCATTTGTACCGTATCTTACAAGAAGTGCTGAAACTGACGACCGTCAACCTCAGTGCAAGCATAACACCGGCGTACAAGATTCTGACGCCCCCTGACAAATATCCCTAGTGTGGTCCTCATGTTGCCGTCTCCCGCATTCGTCGATCGGGAGAAATAAACACTCGTAATGAATGGGTCTATCGTCGATACATAGCACGTTCTGTCATGGGACAATGTAAATGTGATACAACAGAGCCACTTTACGGACAAGCAAACGAAACCTGCATCATGACTTCATAGTAATCAGACTCGTGGTCGTCCTTTCCGTGCAGGAAATGCAGAATATACAAGTAAATAAACAGCACGGTACGTGTAAACTTGTACGCATTTTAGTTGTAAATAAGCTGGAAAACAGTAATGCTAGACAAAGCGGTAGAGAAGTTTACTTCCGTATTTCGTCAGGCTGCCTTCTCCGACCAGAGGTTCCCTCCCTCAAATTGTTTTGTCCTCAAGTGTACATCTGCAGTTTGGATTCTCGCTACCTACAGGGCGTGACCCCCTGTTCTGCGCTCATAGGTAGCACACTGCGCCTAGTACACGTCCACCGCGGCGCTCGGGGGCCACAGCACAGTTGCGACACCTGGGGAAGGGCTTATGAGAACCCGAAACCGGTCATGATAACAAAATAAATTTACAACTGAAGCGGTATTTTCATCCTCTGGTATAGAGTTCAGTTGCGGATGTTCTTCCAACAGGATTGTTTGTACAATCAACAGGACTGGAGTACCCCAAAGAATTTAAATATCCTCACACAAAAAAAATTCTTCAGGTTCAAGTCGTGGGACCTGGCAGAGGATGGTATTGGCTAGCCACGACTGATACACTTGTTGTCGAAGATTTGTGCACGTATTTCCGATAAGCCACTTGAAAGTGTACCAGTGAACCATCATCCATGTACCAAATACGCATTCGTATTGAACATAATGCAAACAGTCGATTAGCTTGTGCATGACTAGACTTGTACATACATTGATCAGCCAGAACATTACGACCACAGATCCACTATCAATATAAACCCGTCCAGACGATACCAGCGTCATCTGGCGAGGAATGACTGCTAGTCAGACACACGTACGGTGCATGTAGTATCAGTTAGCGTGCTGTCCTTGTGTAAAAAGGGGAAGGCACGCGGTCTATCTGAGTTTGACCGAGGACAGATTGTGATGGCCCGCAGGCTCGGCACGAGCGTTTCGAAAACTACACGGCTCGTGTGCTCGAGGAGTGCTGTGATGAGTGTCTTCAACACGTGACGAAATCAGGGTCCAGACGTCGTGGGGTTGGGCGACCACCCCTCATTACAGATGTCGGAGGTCATAGGCTGGGCAGACTGGTAAAACAGGACAGGCGATGAACTGTGGTGGAACTAACATCAGACTTTCATGCTGGGCAGAGTACAAGTGTGTCTGAACACACACTTCACCGAACACTCCTTACGATGGGCCTCCGCAGCCGACGATCCGTGCATTTTAACACCATGACAAGAGCAATTATGACTCATATGGGCACATAACCATCATGACTGGACGTTGGCGCAGTGCCAGAGCGCTGCACGGTCTGATGAATCCCGATACCTTCTTCATCGTGCAGATGGGAGGGCACGAATCCTTCATCTTCCAGAGGAACAGCTCCTTGGCACCTGTACTGCGGGACGGAGGCAAGCAGGCGGCGGCTCCGTAATTCTCTGGAAAACATTCACCTTGGCATCCGTGGATCCAGTGGAGCTCGTGCAAGGCACAATGACGGCCAAAGAGAATCGTACACTGGATTCAGACCACTTAACCCTTTTATGACGATCATGTTTCACGAAGGCAGTGGCAGTGTTCAACAAGATTATTCGCCATGTCACAAGGCCAGGAGTGTGATGGGGGTGGTTCGAGGAACACAGTAGAGCGTTAAAATTGATGTACTGGTCCCCCAGCTCGCCAGATCTGAACCGGATCGAATACAACTGGGATGTGATCCAACGTGGCGTCAGAGCGCACCGCCCTCCTACCCGGAATTCACGCGAATTAGGTGACGTGTGTGTGCGGATGTGGTGCCAACTCCCTCCAGATACCTACTAAGGCCTCATTACTTCCATGTTACAACATTTCGCCGTTGTTATCAGTACCAAAGGTGCACATACCGGTTCTTAGTCAGGAGAATGTTCTGGCTGATCAATGTATATCGTATCCGAAAACCCATTAGCTTCCGGACATATACTTACTGGGATTATTTTCTTGTTCCCTTCTGCTCTATTGGCCTGTTTCGCCAGCACCCCTAACAGCCAAACACCTTGTACATTCGTTTCATTAAATATTCGTAAAAAAAGTTGACTTAATAGGGCAGTTTAAGATTAAAGTGAGACAATATTTCGTATTCACTTTCAACGCTGGAAGAGGTAACTAAATATGCAGATATTTTAAGGAATAGTCTCTCTGGCTGGCTCTGAGCACTATGGGACTTAACTACTGAGGTCATCAGTCCCCTAGAACTTAGAACTAGTTACACCTAACTAACCTGAGGACATCACACACATCCATGCCCGAGGCAGGATTCGAACCTGCGACCGTAGTGGTCACGCGGTTCCAAACTGACGCGCTTAGAACCGCACGGCCACACCTGCCGGCATAGCCTCTCTGATTCAAAGTATGTACTTCACATTTTATTTGAAAACAAATCGCATTTAAAGCAAATTGGGTGTTGTAGAATCGTGACTGAAACAGCAGTCAGCAGCATTCATTTCTCACTTTTGTTTGTCTTTTTAGAGCAAAGGCCCTGAGGTTACACAGTTCATTCTTTACAGTTGATTCACTGCATGATCATAATAGTGACACACCAAGGGAAATCGTTTTGCATTCTGCAGTGGCCAAAAAGAATTTCATTTGAGAAGCACGACACATATTCTAAATTCAATAAAACGTTTCCGGCTATGTGACAGCGTTCTCATGTTTCGGCCTCTGCTGCATGTCGTCTTCATCATAGTGATCTGTTATCCTACTGCGCCAGTACCACATTCAGATTCTGTACAGCGTAATCTCATCCTGTTGGGGGAGTCAGTCTGACAGCGATAGGAAGGAGTAAGATGGCAGATACTGAGAAACTATGGGCTACTTTTATTTTATGTGGTTCTCCTTTCTTTTCTTCTATATTCCCCTCAATATTTTTAGATGTTTATCTCTGCTTTCCAGGTGTCTCTTGTCTTCCTCCTCGGTTTTTCATTGAAAACTTTGGAATCTTGCAATATCTTTCTGAACAGCAGTCAAATGGTTCAAATGGCTCTGAGCACTATAGGACTTAACATCTATGGTCATCAGTCCCCTAGAACTTAGAACTACTTAAACCTAACTAACCTAAGGACATCACACAACACCTTCCCTAATCCGTTGGGACCTATGACCCCGCCGGGAATCGAACCCGGGAACCCTGGCGTGGGAAGCGATAACGCCACCGCACGACCACGAGCTGCCGACGAACAGCAGTCGTTCCTCAATATCTTGAGGAGTAATTCGAAGTTCGTCTGAGTCCCTCTCAATTTCTCTGCGTCATCTGCTAGTCATTTTTAAATTATCGAAATTGGTGAAAAGTATTTCTATCAGTCTGTTGAGTCATCTTTTCGGAGTGGCCATAGAAAGCTGCTGTTCCTTTCCTAACCAAGTCAATAATTTTTTTCAGCATGGGTACCGTATAAAAGTTCACTGTTATGACGTCATTGTATTTTGTTTGCTCTTTAGCTAGTTCCAAAAATTATCCTTAGTATTTTTCTCTTTGTGGTTTCCAGTGCTTCCATCATCGCCACCAGGCGAGGTGGCGCAGTGGTTAGCACACTGGACTCGCATTCGGGAGGACGACGGTTCAAACCCACGTCCGACCATCCTGATTTAGGTTTTCTGTGATTTCCCTATATCGCTTCAGGTGAATGCCGGGGTGCTTCCCGTGAAAGAGCACGGCCGACTTCCTTCCCTAATCCGTCGGGACCGATGACATCTCCGTTTGGTCCCCTCACGCGAATCAACCAACCAACCATCATCGCCTTTTTGTTTAAACACTCTGCTGCATGAAGTGTTAAAAAATGGCTCTGAGCACTATGGGACTTAACATCTGAGGTCATCAGTCCCCTTGAACTTAGAACTGCTTAAACCTATCTAACCTAAGAACGTCACACACATCCATGCCCGAGGCAGGATTCGAACCTGCGACCGTAGCGGTCGCGCGGTTCCAGACTGAAGCGCCTAGAACCGCTCGGCCACATCGGCCGGCGCATAAAGTATTTCTGAGCTCTTTACTCTCATTGATTTCGGTTTCTTCTAATGACATTCTGTATTCCCTTACGACTTTTTCTAGAATACAGTTAAAGAGCCGCGGGAAGAGGCCATCTCCCTATCCAACTCCAGTTTTAATCTCAAAACTTCTGGAAATATCACCTCCAATTTTAACTTTAGATGGGGTGTTTGCTAGCGTTTGCTCTGTTAGGCGGTTTTACTATCTAAACCCAGTTGGTTGGTATTTCAAACAGTAACTCCCTATCGACTGAGTCATGGGATTTTCTAGAGTCAGCAAAAGATCTTCTTTTCACTACTTTTATTGATACCACTTGTTAATTCCTGTTAGCTGGTATTGGTGAATGAGGAGCAAGCAAGTATGTGACATGTTATTTTGCTCTTCTGGGTATGCTGACAGCCGAGACAACTGACGACGGAACGGTCCAATCTGACATGTTGTTACCTGTCCCGAATTTGTTTATACAGGGAGAATACAGCGAAAGAAAAACACTCTCGAAATTTTAGCTGCTAAGACGCACTGCAGGTGTGTAAAAAAGATGTTGAAAATAGCCAAATTCATAGCTCGCCAGGCAGCTACGCCCCTACAGTAGCTATAGTACAGTGCACGTGCGACACACCAGGCGCTTACCTTTGGGTGACGGCGTATCGATAAACATATAACACGGCGCAACGCGGCCCGTTTCCATTGATAGTGTCTCTGACACAATTGTTGACAGTTGTTAATCGCTCGAATTTGCAACTCAATCAATTTTCATAATAATTTGTAGTTGTCTTTGCGGTATCGCAAAGTGGTAACAGTTGCTATAAAACTCCATTAATTTTCTATGTGCTTCTTTGTATATGTTTGTTACCAGCATCTGTCTTTGTGCAGATCCCAGAGTTTCATAGTAATGTGGAATCCAGTTAATGTTTTCAATCTTGCAAATATAAAATCTGAAGGCTGTGGCATGCAATCGCAATCATGCAGTTCTCCTGAAGACCTGTACGTGTATTTTTTATTAGTTATTTCTTTGCGTTCATTCGAGTGATGTCAACATTTCGTTATAAACTGTCGAATAAGAATTAAAAGAAACTGGAAATAGTTCTGAAGATTCCGTGAATTGTGGTCCCAACAATGATTGTTGTACTAATTGAAGTGCAGAAAAAGAGCACATTACCTACGTAACGCAAAGAAAACAGGTGCAATATTAGCTTTCAGTGACAAAGAAAAGGCTGCAATTTTTTTGGTTAAACAAAGGGGAGAGAAACTGCTTAAAGTTAAGACGTGTGCAAAGCCACTTTCATTTACTAAAATCTGAATGTGAGTTGTGTAAATGGAGGAAAGATATACACAAAGAACGAAATATGCGCCAAAATGAAACTCGCAGGAGTATGGAAAAAAACTGTCCGAAAGATTTAGAACTGCTCGTGAGAGTCAATGCACTGTTACTGGGGAGATCTACGTGAGAGAGTCCCCTGAATTTAATTTTTTGTTATTGTTATTTCCATATTTTTGGATTTGGGCTGTAAAGAGCATACAGCCAACAATAGTTACAAAAGTGGCATATTAAAGTAACTGCAACGTCCATACTTGAACAATAAAAAATAAAGTTCGATGTACAAACATATGATCTTAATGTGAAAGCTGGCCGGGATGGACGAGCGGCTATAGGCGCTACAGTCTGGAACCGCGCGACCGCTACGGTTGCAGGGCCGAATCCTGCCTCGGGCATGGATGTGTGTGATGTCCTTAGGTTAGTTAGGTTTAAGTAATTCTAAGTTCTAGGGGACTGATGACCTTAGAAGTTAAGTCCCATAGTGCTCAGAGCCATTTGAACCCTTTTAATGTGAAATAAAACCACTAAAAGACGAACACCAGGCAGCCACCGCTAGTTACAACAGTGCCAAGTTAACTTAAGTGCACTTTTCAAAATAGAACAATGATAAGAGTGTGAAGTACAAAGATAAGTTCGTTATATAAATGAAAAAACACACGATTACGACCCAAGGTTCTATCCGGGCCGGTTTGAGAGTAGAATGATATCGATGGCCATATGTAATTGAAATCTGGACATAGGCGTCGCTTACAGTGAAAAGTTCTTAATACAAAGAAAAAAACCAAACACACCTGTCTGGACATAACGACACCTCTGTCTTTAGGAGAACGGCGAAAAGACCGTTAATATAATTCGGATACCACCCAGAAGTAATAGTGTGAATTAGCCTCCATACAAAAAAAAATTCAGTAGTGCAAAGTGTTTTTCAGAAAATTGTCAGAGAACATAATTTCCGATAGCTCATGGTCATTTCAGGTTTATCAGCGGAACAGTATTGTTAAACTTCAGTAATTTCTGCATTGTCAGTTTGCATTATTAGGTTTTAAGAATTTGACCAAATATGCCTGGCACTCAGCACAATATGCAGGAAAACGGCCACCAATATTTCATACCCATTCCAAAACTGCCTAAATAAAAGCAGTAATTACTATAAGGTGCATGAATATATTAATTTTGCTTTTAACAGGCTGACTGGTGTAAGAAAAGTGTTAGCATCCATCATCAAACAGACACTATGCCTTCTTATTAATGATAGGGGAAAAAAAGTTACTAAAATATAAGACCCCGGGGTAGTCGCTTGGTCTGGGGCGTCTTGTCACGGTCCGCGAGGCTCTCCCCGTCGGAGGTTCGAGTCCTCCCTCGGGAATGGATGTGTGTGTGTCGTCCTTAGCGTAAGTTCGTTTAAGTTAGATTAAAGTAGTGTGTAAGCTTAGGGGCCCCCCATGAACCATGGACCTTGCCGTTGGTGGGGAGGTTTGCGTGCCTCAGCGATACAGATAGCCGTACCGTAGGTGCAACCACATCGGAGGGGTATCTGTTGAGAGGCCAGACAAACGTGTGGTTCCCGAAGAGGGGCAGCAGCCTTTTCAGTAGTTGCAGGGGCAACAGTCTGGATGATTGACTGATCTGGCCTTGTAACACTAACCAAAACGGCCTTGCTGTGCTGGTACTGCGAACGGTTGAAAGCAAGGGGAAACTACACTCGTAATTTTTCCCGAGGGCATCTAGCTATACTGTATGGTTAAATGATGATGGCGTCCTCTTGGGTAAAATATTCCGGAGGTAGAATAAGCCACCCATTCGGATCTCCGGGCGGGGACTACTCAGGAGGGCGTCGTTATCAGAAGAAAGAAAACTGGCATTCTACGGATATGAGTGTGGAATGTCAGATCCCTTAATCGGGCAGGTAGATTAGAAAATTTAAAAAAAGAAATGGGTAGGTTTAAGTTATACACTCCTGGAAATGGAAAAAAGAACACATTGACACCGGTGTGTCAGACCCACCATACTTGCTCCGGACACTGCGAGAGGGCTGTACAAGCAATGATCACACGCACGGCACAGCGGACACACCAGGAACCGCGGTGTTGGCCGTCGAATGGCGCTAGCTGCGCAGCATTTGTGTACCGCCGCCGTCAGTGTCAGCCAGTTTGCCGTGGCATACGGAGCTCCATCGCAGTCTTTAACACTGGTAGCATGCCGCGACAGCGTGGACGTGAACCGTATGTGCAGTTGACGGACTTAGAGCGAGGGCATATAGTGGGCATGCGGGAGGCCGGGTGGACGTACCGCCGAATTGCTCAACACGTGGGGCGTGAGGTCTCCACAGTACATCGATGTTGTCGCCAGTGGTCGGCGGAAGGTGCACGTGCCCGTCGACCTGGGACCGGACCGCAGCGACGCACGGATGCACGCCAAGACCGTAGGATCCTACGCAGTGCCGTAGGGGACCGCACCGCCACTTCCCAGCAAATTAGGGACACTGTTGCTCCTGGGGTATCGGCGAGGACCATTCGCAACCGTCTCCATGAAGCTGGGCTACGGTCCCGCACACCGTTAGGCCGTCTTCCGCTCACGCCCCAACATCGTGCAGCCCGCCTCCAGTGGTGTCGCGACAGGCGTGAATGGAGGGACGAATGGAGACGTGTTGTCTTCAGCGATGACAGTCGCTTCTGCTTTGGTGCCAATGATGGTCGTATGCGTGTTTGGCGCCGTGCAGGTGAGCGCCACAATCAGGACTGCATACGATCGAGGCACACAGGGCCAACACCCGGCATCATGGTGTGGGGAGCGATCTCCTACACTGGCCGTACACCACTGTGATCATCGAGGGGACACTGAATAGTGCACGGTACATCCAAACCGTCATCGAACCCATCGTTCTACCATTCCTAGACCGGCAAGGGAACTTGCTGTTCCAACAGGACAATGCACGTCCGCATGTATCCCGTGCCACCCAACGTGCTCTAGAAGGTGTAAGTCAACTACCCTGGCCAGCAAGATCTCCGGATCTGTCCCCCATTGAGCATGTTTGGGACTGGATGACGCGTCGTCTCACGCGGTCTGCACGTCCAGCACGAACGCTGGTCCAACTGAGGCGCCAGGTGGAAATGGCATGGCAAGCAGTTCCACAGGACTACATCCAGCATCTCTACGATCGTCTCCATGGGAGAATAGCAGCCTGCATTGCTGCGAAAGGTGGATATACACTGTACTAGTGCCGACATTGTGCATGCTCTGTTGCCTGTGTCTATGTGCCTGTGGTTCTGTCAGTGTGATCATGTGATGTATCTGACCCCAGGAATGTGTCAATAAAGTTTCCCCTTCCTGGGACAATGAATTCACGGTGTTCTTATTTCAATTTCCAGGAGTGTATATGGTGGGAATTAGTGAAGTTCGGTGGCAGGAGGAACAAGATTTCTGGTCAGGTGCATACAGGGTTACAAACACAAAATCAAATAGGGGCCATGCAGGAGTAGGTTTAATAATGAATAAAAAAGTAGGAGTGCGGGTAGGCTACTACAAACAGCATAGTGAACGCATTATTGTAGCAAAGATAGACACGAAGCCCACGCCCGCCACAGTAGTACAAGTTGCTATGCCAACTAGCTCCGCGGATGACGAAGAGATTGATGAAATGTATGATGAGATAAAAGAAATTATTCAGATAGTGAAGGTAGACGAAAATTTAATAGTCACGGGTGACTGGAATTCGATAGTAGGAAAAGGAAGAGAAGGAAACGTAGTAGGTGAATATGGACTGGGGGTAAGAAATTAAAGAGGAAGATGCCTGATAGAATTTTGCACAGAGCATAACTTAATCATAGCTAACACTTGGTTCAAGAATAATGAAAGAAGGTTGTATACATGGAAGAAGCCTGGAGATACTGGAAGATTTCAGATAGATTATATGACGGTAAGACAGAGATTTAGGAACCAGGTTTTAAATTGTAAGAAATTTCTACGGGCAGCTTCGGACTCTGACCACAATCAATTGGTTATGAACTGTAGATTAAAACTGAAGAAACTGCAAAAAGGTGAGAATTTAAGGATATTGGGTGGTGGTGGTGGTTAGTGTGTAACGTCCCGTCGACAACGAGGTCATTAGAGACGGAGCGCAAGCTCGGGTTAGGGAAGGATTGGGAAGGAAATCGGCCGTGCCCTTTCAAAGGAACCATCTCGGCATTCGCCTGAAACGATTTAGGGAAAGCACGGAAAACCTAAATCAGGATGGCCGGAGACGGGATTGAACCGTCGTCCTCCCGAATGCGAGTCCAGTGTAAGGATATTGGGCCTGGATACACTGACAGATGCAAAGGTTGTATAGAGTTTCAGGGAGAGCATTAGGGGACGATTGACAGAAATGGGGAAACAGATACAACAAAAGAAGAATGTGTAGCTTTGAGGGATGAAATAGTGAAGATAGCAGAGGATCAAGTAGGTAAAAAGACGAGGGCTAGTAGAAATCTTTGGGTAACGAAAGATATATTGAATTTAATTGATGAAAGGAGAAAATATAAAAATGCTGCAAATGAAGCAGGCAAAAAGGAATACAAACGTCTCAAAAATGAGATTGACAGGAAATGCAAAATAGTTAAGCAGGGATGGCTAGAAGACAAATGTAAGGATGTAGAGGCATATCTCAGTAGAGGTTAGATAGATATACCTACAGGAAAATTAAAGAGACCTTTGGAGAAAATAGAACCACCTGTATGAATATCAAGAACTCAGATGGAAACCCAGTTCTGAGAAAAGAAGCAGATGGAAGGAGTATATAGAGGGTTTATACAAGGGAGATAGATACACTTGGGGGCAATATCATGGAAACGAAAGATAACGTAGACGAGGATGAGAAGGGAGATATGATACTGCGCAAAGAATTTGACAAAGCACTGAAAGACCTAAGTCGAAACAACGCCCCAGGGGTAGACAACATTCCCTTAGAGCTACTAACATCCTTGGGAGAGCCATCCAAGACAAAACTCTACCATCTCTTAAGCAAGATGTATGAGACAGGCGAAATACCCTCAGAATTCAAGAAGAACATGTAATTCCAATCCCAAAGAAAGCAGCTGTTGACAGATGTGAAAATTACCGAACTATCAGTTTAATCAGTCACGATTGCAAAATACTAACGCGAATTCTTTACAGACGAATGGAAAAACTGGTAGAAGCCGACCTCGGGGAAGATCAGTTTGGATTCCGTCGAAATGTTGGAACACGTGAGGCAATACTGACCCTACGACTTATCTTAGAAGATAGATTAAGGAAAGGCAAACCTACGTATCTAGCATTTGTAGACTTACAGAAAGCTTTTGACAATGTTGACTGGAATACTCTCTTTCAAATTCTGAAGGTGGCAAAGGTGCAATACAGGGAGCGAAAGGCTATTTACAATTTGTACAGAAACCAGATGGCAGTTATAAGAGTAGAGGGACATGAAAGGGAAGCAGTGGTTGGGAAGGGAGTGAGACAGGGTTGTAGCCTATCCCCGATGTTATTCAATGTGCATATTGAGCAAGCAGAAAAGAAAACAAAAGAAAAATTCGGAGCAAGAATTAAAATCCATGGAGAAGAAATAAATACTTTGAGGTTCACCGATGACATTGTAATTCTGTCAGAGACAGCAAAGGACCTGGAAGAGCAGTTGAACGGGATGGACAGTATCTTGAAAGGAGGATATAAGATGAACATCAACAAAAGCAAAACGAGGATAATGGAACGTAGTCGAATTAAGTCGGGTAATGCAGAGGGAATTAGACTAGGAAATGAGACACTTAAAGTAGTAGATAAGTTTTGCTATTTGGAGAGCAAAATATCTTATGATGATCGAAGTAGAGAGGATGTAAAATGTAGACTGGCAACGCGTTTCTGATGAAGAGAAATTTGTTAACATCGAGGTTAGATTTGTCAGGAAGTCGTTTCTGAAAGTATGGAAGTGAAACATGGACGATAAATAGTTTGGACAAGAAGAGAACAGAAGCTTTCGAAATGGGGTGCAACAGAAGAATGTTGAAGATTAGGTGTGTTGATCACATAACTAATGAGGAGGTATGTCAAAGAGTTGGGGAGAAGAGAAATTTGTGGCACAACTTGACTATAAGAAGGGATCGGTTGGTAGGACATGTTCTGAGGCATCAAAGGATCACCAATTTAGTATTGGAGGGCAGCGTGGAGGGTAAATATCGCAGAGGGACGCCAAGAGATGAATACACTAAGGAGATTCAGAAGCGGTAAGATTCAGAGTGTGCTCCCTGCCGCCGTTGGATAAGCAGCTGCCAGCAGCAAGTCGTATATTCACTCCTAGCTTACTTATTTGTTACATAGTTTAATTCTTAATTTCTTTGCGTACTTGCATTGTTTAATTCATAAATTTCGGGCGTATTATAGTATTTGAGAGTTGTAGCACCGCGCTTTAGTACCTGAATAGTGTAAATTCGCGTAGTGTGGCCTGAGCTCCCAGTTGGTGCACATCGACAGGCAGAAAGAGACGTATATAGCTTCTTTTCTGTGTTTACTTCGTAGATTCTTACTTAAATTGCGTATGAGCTTCGTATAGGAGGTGTAATTTCGAGTTTTAGTTACTGTAATCGTAAATTCAGGCAGATTGTAGCGCAGTCGTTAGGCTTTTGTACAGATTAGTTCATACATTCTTTGTGTGTTTCCCTTGCATTATCTAGGCACGGACTCGTGTTTCAGTAACAGTTGTTCAACATCGATTAGAATGGACAGGGACTGTGATTGCTGAGTTCGGATGAGGGCTGAGTTGGCATCCCTTCGCTCACAGCTGCAGGCGGATCTGACTTCAGTTGCGCAGCTTGAGGCTGTTGCCAATTGGCACCACTGTGGGGAGCCAGACTTGGGTACCACGGGGATGTCAACTTCGTCCCGTCTGTCCCCAGATCAGTCTGCCGCTGTGTTTGCCCCGGTTGCAGTGGGCCTGAGCCCTCGCCTGTGGTTGATTGGGAGGTCGTTCCAAGGCGTGGCAGACAGCGAAAATCGTCCCCAGAGGCTGATCAGAAAGCCTTCCCGGTGCGTCTGACAAACAGGTTTCAGGTACTGTCTCTGGCTGAGCCAGATGCAGCTGCCTGCCCTGTTTCAGAGGATGATTCTTATCCTTCAAAGTCCGGGCAATCACAGAGGGTGGGCTTATTGGTAGTTGGGAGCTCCAATGTTAGGCGCATAATGGGGCCCCTTAGGGATATGGTGGCTAAGGAGGGGAAGAAATCCAGTGTGCATTCCGTGTGCATTCTGGGTGGAGTCATTCCTGATGTGGAAAGGGTCATTCCGGATGCCATGAAGAGCACAGGGTGCAGCCAGCTGCAGGTGGTGGCACATGTCTGCACTAACGACGTGTGTCGCTTTGGATCTGAGGAAATTCTCTCTGGATTCCAGCGGCTATCTGATTTGGTGAAGGCTGCCGGTCTTGCTTACGAGATGAAGGCAAAGCTCACCATCTGCAGCATCGTTGACAGAACCGACTGCGGACCTTTGCTGCAGAGCCGCGTGGAGGGTCTGAAACAGAGGCTCAGACGGTTTTGCGACCGTGTTGGCTGCAGATTCCTTGACTTGCGCCACAGGGTGGTGGGGTTTCGGGTTCCGCTGAATAGGCCAGGAGTTCACTACACTCAGCTGGCGGCTACACGGGTAGCGGAGGTTGTGTGGCGTGGACTGGGCGGTTTTTTGGGTTAGAAGGCCCCGGGAAAGTACGGGATGGGCTGCAATCTCAAAGGGGGCATGGCAAATACAGGAAGTGCTTGGATCAAGGAACAGTCGGAATTGTAGTTGTAAATTGTTGTAGTTGTACTGGGAAAGTTCCTGAGCTTCAAGCACTAATAGAAAGTACAGAAGCTGAAATCGTTATAGGTACAGCCTGAAATAAGCTAAAGCCTGAAATAAGTTCTGCAGAAATTTTTACGAAGTCTCAGACGGTGTTCAGGAAAGATATATTAGGCAGAATTGGTGGTGGAGTGTTTGTGTTTGTCAGTAGTGGTTTATCTTGTAGTGAAGTCGAAATAGATACTCCGTGCGAATTGGTATGGGTGGAGGTTAATAAATACCCCACTCATACGGTTATAGTTGGTGGGGACTTCAACCTTCCCTCGATATGTTGACAAAAATACTTGTTCAAAACCGGTGGTAGGCAAAAAACATCTGCCGAGAGTGTCCTAAATGCTTTCTCCGAAAATTATTTCAAGCAGTTAGTCCACGAACCCATACGAATTGTAAATGGTTGCGAAAACACACTTGACCTCTTAGCCACAAACAATTCAGAGCTAATAGAGAGCATCATGACTGATACAGGGATTAGTGATCACAAGGTCGTTGTAGCTAGGCTCAATACCGTTTCTTCCAAACCCACCAGAAACAAACGCAAAATAATTTTATTTAAAAAATCGGATAAAGTGTCACTAGAAGCCTTCCTAAGAGACAATCTCCATTCCTTCCGAACTGACTATGCAAATGTAGACGAGAAGTGGCTCAAATTCAAAGATATAGTAGCAACAGCAATTGAGAGATTCATACCTCATAAATTGGTAAGAGATGGAACTGATCCCCCATGGTACACAAAACAGGTCCGAACGCTGTTGCAGAGGCAACGGAAAAGGCATGCGAAGTTCAGAAGAACGCTAAATCCCGAAGATTGGCTAAAATTTACAGACGCGCGAAATTTGGCATGGACTTCAATGCGAGATGCCTTTAATAGGATCCACAACGAAACATTGTCTCGAAATTTGGTAGAAAATCCGAAGAAATTCTGGTCGTATGTAAAGTACACAAGCGGCAAGACGCAGTCAATACCTTCGCTGCGCAGTGCCGATGGTACTGTTACCGACGACTGTGTCGCTAAAGCGGAGTTATTGAACGCAGTTTTCCAAAATTCCTTCACCAGGGAAGACGAATGGAATATTCCAGAATTTGAAACACGAACAGCTGCTAGCATGAGTTTGTTAGAAGTAGATACCCTAGGGGTTGCGACGCAACTCAAATCGCTTGATACGGGCAAGTCTTCATGTCCAGATTGTATACCGATTAGGTTCCTTTCAGATTACGCTGATACAATAGCTCCCTACTTAGCAATCATATACAACCGCTCGCTCAGCGATAGATCTGTACCTACAGATTGGAAAATTGCGCAGGTCGCACCAGTGTTTAGGAAGGGTAGTAGGAGTAATCCATCGAACTACAGAACTATATCATTGACGTCGGTTTGCAGTAGGGTTTTGTAGCATATACTGTATTCAAACATTATGAATCACCTCGAAGGGAACGATCTATTGATACGTAATCAGCATGGCTTCAGAAAACATCGTTCTTGTGCAACGCAGCTAGCTCTTTATTCGCACGAAGTAATGGCCGCTATCGACAGGGGAGCTCAAGTTGATTCCGTATTTCTAGATTTCCGGAAAGCTTTTGACACCGTTCCTCACAAGCGACTTCTAATCAAGCTGCGGGACTATGGGATATCGTCTCAGTTGTGCGACTGGATTCGTGATTTCCTGTCAGGAAGGTCGCAGTTCGTAGTAATAGACGGCAAATCATCGAGTAAAACTGAAGTGATATCAGGTGTTCCCCAGGGAAGCGTCCTGGGACCTCTGCTGTTCCTCATCTATATAAATGACCTGGGTGACAATCTGAGCAGTTCTCTCAGGTTGTTCGCGGATGATGCTGTAATTTACCGTCTAGTAAGGTCATCCGAAGAACAGTATCAGTTGCAAAGCGATTTAGAAAAGATTGCTGTGTGGTGTGGCAGGTGGCAGTTGACGCTAAATAACGAAAAGCGTGAGGTGATCCACATGAGTTCCAAAATAAATCCGTTGGAATTCGATTACTCGATAAATAGTACAATTCTCAAGGCTGTCAATTCAACTAAGTACCTCGGCGTTAAAATTACGAACAACTTCAGTTGGAAAGACCACATAGATAATATTGTGGGGAAGGCGAGCCAAAGGTTGCGTTCCATTGGCAGGACACTTAGGCGATGCAACAAGTCCACTAAAGAGACAGCTTACACTACACTCGTTCGTTCTCTGTTAGAATATTGCTGCACGGTGTGGGATCCTTACCAGGTGGGATTGACGGAGGACATCGAAAGGGTGCAAAAAAGGGCAGCCAGTTTTGTATTATCACGTAATAGGGGAGAGTGTGGCAGATTTGATACGCGAGTTGGGATAGAAGTCATTAAAGCAAAGACGTTTTTCGTCGCGGCGAGATCTAGTTACGAAATTTCAGTCACCAACTTTCTCTTCCGAATGCGAGAATATTTTGTTGAGCCCAACCTACATAGGTAGGAATAATCATCAAAATAAAATAAGAGAAATCAGAGCTCGAACAGAAAGGTTTAGGCGTTCGTTTTTCCCGCGCGCTGTTCGGGAGTGGAATGGTAGAGAGATAGTATGATTGTGGTTCGATGAACCCTCTGCCAAGCACTTAAATGTGAATTGCAGAGCAATCATGTAGATGTAGGTTGCAGTAGTTACTCGGAGATGAAGAAGCTTGCACAGGATAGAGTAGCATGGAGAGCTGCATCAAACCAGTCTCAGGACTGAAGACCACACCAACAGCAACAAGCTTAGGGATCGATGACCTCAGCAGTTTGGACTCATAAGAACTTACCACAGATTTCCAAATTACTGAAATATACATCATTCAGAAATAGTACTGCAAGAATTGTTACAAAATATCTCATGTCAATAAACAAAAGTCTCGATTGATGGATGTTATCTGCAATATGACATCAAACACAGCCTTGATTTCCTTTTCTCTGCTAGTCTCTTGTGTAACAATTTCAACTGCAACATTTAAGCTGTCAATATGAGCTGCAAGTTTTCAAAAATTGACTTCAGACATTTTTGGTATGGTTTAAGTGCTTAAAATTCCCATCTGTGCACTTCGTGCTACGCCGTGCTACTTTGTCTTGTAGTAACTGCGTCTGATTATTCGCCAGTTCCGCGCTAGGCAAAGGCAGGGCTGTTAGAAGCGGTTTTTCGAGCGCAAGAAATTAGTAACTTTAACATTAAAAAAACTTGCAGTGTGCCTTATCAGCTTAAACTTTGACAGTGCATTTTTTTGTGTATTCTTCCTGTATGAAAAATTTCAGGGTAGGTTTCGATATGTCAGATTGGATCATTCCCTCGTCAATGCGTTTGGTGTCTGAGGCCACAGACTTTGACGCTGCACCTGAAAGGGCAGCCTCGCGCATGCTGAGGGCCCGTAGTATCTGACTAGTGCAGAAAAATACATTTATTACTGCAGATCAGGTGTAGCTGAAGGCAAATGGGACAATTCCTGGATATCGAAACCTAAGCCAGTCTATTAAAATCGAGTGGTAAGAAGTGACGAAATAATGACGTGCTGGTCAACCCTGTAATGTTGATAGGACACCTATGACGCAGTAGAGTATTATACAACTTTCAGCGTTGCAACGTCTCTATCCCATGTCTGTCTAATCTGAACTACCATGTAGCGAAAAACTTTCGGAATTTAGAGAGAATTACTAAGCACCCTGCGGTGGATATACTGAACGCTGTGAGCGATCAAATGGAGCGGCGACAGTTTATAACTGGCGCAATAAAGTCTGAAATAGCTGTCTTTACTTATACATCATAGACATTGTTTGGAAACATTACTACACTAATTCTAGTGGTCTGTACATACACTCCTGGAAATGGAAAAAAGAACACATTGACACCGGTGTGTCAGACCCACCATACTTGCTCCGGACACTGCGAGAGGGCTATACAAGCAATGATCACACGCACGGCACAGCGGACACACCAGGAACCGCGGTGTTGGCCGTCGAATGGCGCTAGCTGCGCAGCATTTGTGCACCGTCGCCGTCAGTGTCAGCCAGTTTGCCGTGGCATACGGAGCTCCATCGCAGTCTTTAACACTGGTAGCATGCCGCGACAGCGTGGACGTGAACCGTATGTGCAGTTGACGGACCTTGAGCGAGGGCGTATAGTGGGCATGCGGGAGGCCGGGTGGACGTACCGCCGAATTGCTCAACACGTGGGGCGTGAGGTCTCCACAGTACATCGATGTTGTCGCCAGTGGTCGGCGGAAGGTGCACGTGCCCGTCGACCTGGGACCGGACCGCAGCGACGCACGGATGCACGCCAAGACCGTAGGATCCTACGCAGTGCTGTAGGGGACCGCACCGCCACTTCCCAGCAAAGTACGGACACTGTTGCTCCTGGGGTATCGGCGAGGACCATTCGCAACCGTCTCCATGAAGCTGGGCTACGGTCCCGCACACCGTTAGGCCGTCTTCCGCTCACGCCCCAACATCGTGCAGCCCGCCTCCAGTGGTGTCGCGACAGGCGTGAATGGAGGGACGAATGGAGACGTGTCGTCTTCAGCGATGAGAGTCGCTTCTGCCTTGGTGCCAATGATGGTCGTATGCGTGTTTGGCGCCGTGCAGGTGAGCGCCACAATCAGGACTGCATACGACCGAGGCACACAGGGCCAACACCCGGCATCTTGGTGTGGGGAGCGATCTCCTACACTGGCCGTACACCACTGGTGATCGTCGAGGGGACACTGAATAGTGCACGGTACATCCAAACCGTCATCGAACCCGTCGTTCTACCATTCCTAGACCGGCAAGGGAACTTGCTGTTCCAACAGGACAATGCACGTCCGCATGTATCCCGTGCCACCCAACGTGCTCTAGAAGGTGTAAGTCAACTACCCTGGCCAGCAAGATCTCCGGATCTGTCCCCCATTGAGCATGTTTGGGACTGGATGAAGCGTCGTCTCACGCGGTCTGCACGTCCAGCACGAACGCTGGTCCAACTGAGGCGCCAGGTGGAAATGGCATGGCAAGCCGTTCCACAGGACTACATCCAGTATCTCTACGATCGTCTCCATAGGAGAATAGCAGCCTGCATTGCTGCGAAAGGTGGATATACACTGTACTAGTGCCGACATTGTGCATGCTCTGTTGCCTGTGTGTATGTGCCTGTGGTTCTGTCAGTGTGATCATGTGATGTATCTGACTCCAGGAATGTGTCAATAAAGTTTCCCCTTCCTGGGACAATGAATTCACGGTGTTCTTATTTCAATTTCCAGGAGTGTAACTTGCATTAGTGGGACGTATATCATCCAGGAAACTTCGTAGATTGTATTTGATGTGTCAAAGCTAACTTAAAATTTTATCTGTGATAATGATGGAAGCCGAATAAATGAATTAAAATTTGTGCCACGGCTTGTACTTGGAGCATTGTTAACCATAGTGCTGCAGCAGTGTAATGGTCATCACTCCTGCCTAGTAAGCAAGGAGACTCGGTTAAAGTCCTGGCCGTAGCAGAAGTTGTAATTCATTCATTCAGCTTCCATTATTATCGTGGATAGAGATAAGACTTAAATGTCTCGAGGAAAATGTATTTAAGAGTTTTAAAATTTTATGTTAAAAATTTGCGTGCCGTATTTCAAGTGTTTCATAATCGCAAGAATAAATGTGTGTTAGTACTGATTGTTTACACTTGTAAACATATTTGGTATTCTGATAAAATCACACTACAGACAGAAATTTATCTCTGAAAATCATAGGCTCCGTGACGTTATGGTCGGGGACACACGTGTATCCCTCTTCATCGATTTTTATAGTGAAGGTATTATTAATAATAATGGAAGACATGTTTGAATCATTTATTTTTCAATTATATGTTAAATAAATTTTAACAACTGAAGGGTTAACATGAGAGCAACTATTAGCTTGTACTTCACACTTCTACCAATCAACTAGCCCCACGAACTCTCCCCTGTTCTTCTCATCCACCTGTTCAACCATTGGTAGTCCCACATGAAAATCATACAACGAACTCAAATGTTAATAGTTCTGCGATTATGAGTGATGTCATCTCTTACTTTTCAGTATTTGTGCAGTTCATTTTAGCGAACGCAGATGGTAACATCTTCAACAGGCCCGAATGCTGTGTTGTCGTTTGGACTTTAGACACCTGCTACATCGAAGGGGTCAGAAAGTATTTGAGTTTCCAGGATGTATCTTCCACAATGCAGCGGAAAATGAGCTGTTTTGAAACTTCCTAGCAGACGAAACAATTGTTCCACGCTGGGTCTCCAACACGGGATCTTGCCTTGAGTGTTGTGTGTGTGTGTGTGTGTGTGTGTGTGTGTGAGAGAGAGAGAGAGAGAGAGAGAGAGAGAGAGAGAGAGAGAGAGAGAGAAGTGAAGCTGTGAGGACAGCTCAGCTGGTTATGAGCACCGCTCGCAGAAGGTAAGGTGCTGGGTTTGAGTCCCGATGTTGCACACAGTTTTAATCTGCGTAGAAGTTGCAGTATTTGAGTTAAGTACAGTATTAAAACTGACTTACCGTATAAGTTGATAACCAATCAATTTTTCACAAAAAAGAAATTCTTCGTCTAGAAAGGACGCCAGTCACATCATTTATTACTAAGGGCGAAAACTGCTGACACATTTGCACTGGTGAAAGAAGAGTCGACGAATCTCTGGAAGGTCTTCTGCGACAAGATGTGCGAAGCTGTCGGCCTGGGCAGACCAGAAATGAATGAAGTGAGGAGCGCCTCGCTGCTGGCTGGCCGCTCGATGACGTCACTAGTGCTGAAACCGCCTACTCCCGGTAAGTGCATTCCTGCGGGGAGCCATTACCCCACTTCGATAGCGGCGGTTTGGTTCAGCTGCTGTCGGACGCCGCTCTTCTGGCCCCGCCGCTAAAATTCACGCTGTTATCCGCCTCAGCAGCTGGCCACGCCCTTCCTTAGAACCACACGGCACAAGTGTGGCATGTAAGTAAATACTAGATCGAGCGCCAAAAATCTGATAATGTGATTTACAGATAATCAACAAAGTGTGTACAGCAGTTACAGGAGAGCAATATAAAAGTTGGGGATCGTGACACCAAAACGAAAACTATACAGGGTTCGTGTCAGAAATGTGTTATTATTCTATGTTCGTAGGTTTAAGAACAAAGGGATACAAAATTTGAAGCAAATGAAACGTTTTGTATGCAATGGCTTTAAAATAAATAACGATATGAGTGCCATCATACCCATTTTCACTCATTTTACAAGGTTCTCGTAAAACCACCTAATCTCCTGTTTTACAAATGCAATCATTTTAGCTAAATCCCTTCTCTTTCCTTCTACATCTACATTTATAATCCGCAAGCCACCCAACGGTGTGTGGCGGAGGGCACTTTACGTGCCACTGTCTTTACCTCCCTTTTCTGTTCCAGTCGCGTATGGTTCGCGGGAAGAACGACTGTGTGAAAGCCTCCGTGCGCGCTCGAATCTCTCTAATTTTACATTCGTGATCGCCTCGGGAGGCATAAGTAGGGGGAAGCAATATATTCGATACCTCATACAGAAACGCACCCTCTCAAAACCTGGGAAGCAAGCTACACCACGATACAGAGCGCCTCTCTTGCAGAGTCTGCCACTTGAGTTTGCTAAACATCTCCGTAACGCTATCACGCTTAACAAATAACCCTGTGACGAAACGCGCCGCTCTTCTTTGGATCTTCTCTATCTCCTCCGTCAACCCGATCTAATACGGATCCCACACAGATGAGCAATACTCAAGTATAGGCCGAACGAGTGTTTTGTAAGCCACCTCCTTTGTTGATGGACTACATTTTCTAAGAACTCTCCCAATAAATCTCAACCTGGTACCCACCTTACCAACAATTAATTTTATATGATCATTCCACTTCAAATCGTTCCGCACGCATACTCCCAGATATTTTACAGAAGTAACTGCTACCAGTGTTTGTTCCGCTATCATATAATCATACAATAAAGGATCGTTCTTTCTATGTATTCGCAATACATTACATTTGTCTATGTTAAGGGTCAGTTGGCACTCCCTGCACCAAGTGCCTATCCTTTGCAGATCTTCCTGCATTTCGCAACAATTTTCTAATGCTGCAACTTTTCTGTATACTACAGCATCATCCGCGAAAAGCCGCATGGAACTTCCGACACTATCTACTAGGTCATTTATATATATTGTGAAAAGCAATGGTCCCATAACACTCCCCTGTGGCACGCCAGAGGTTACTTTAACGTCTGTAGACGTCTCTCCATTGATAATAACATGCTGTGTTCTGTTTGCTAAAACCTCTTCAATCCAGCCACACAGCTGGTCTGATTTTCCGTAGGCTCTTACTTTGTTTATCAGGAGACAGTGAGGAACTGTATCGAACGCCTTCCGGAAGTCAAGGAAAATAGCATCTACCTGGGAGCCTGTATCTAATATTTTCTGGGTCTCATGAACAAATAAAGCGAGTTGGGTCTCACACGATCGCTGTTTCCGGAATCCATGTTCATTCCTACAGAGTAGATTCTGGGTTTCCAAAAACGACATGATACGCGAGCAAAAAACATGTTCTAAAATTCTACAACAGATCGACGTCAGAGATATAGGTCTATAGTTTTGCGCATCTGCTCGACGATCCTTCTTGAAGACTGGGACTACCTGTGCTCTTTTCCAATCATTTGGAACCTTCCGTTCCTCTAGAGACTTGCGGTACACGGCTGTTAGAAGGGGAGCAAGTTCTTTCGCGTACTCTGTGTAGAATCGAATTGGTATCCCGTCAGGTCCAGTGGACTTTCCTCTGTTGAGTGATTCCAGTTGCTTTTCTATTCCTTGGACACTTATTTCGATGTCAGCCATTTTTTCGTTTGTGCGAGGATTTAGAGAAGGAACTGCAGTGCGATCTTCCTCTGTGAAGCAGCTTTGGATAAAGGTGTTTAGTATTTCAGCTTTACGCGTGTCATCCTCTGTTTCAATGCCATCATCATCCCGGAGTCTCTGGATATGCTGTCTCGAGCCACTTACTGATTTAACGTAAGACCAGAACTTCCTAGGATTTTCTGTCAAGTCGGTACATAAAATTCTACTTTCGAATTCACTGAACGCTTCACGCATAGCCCTCCTTACGCTAACCTTGACATCGTTTAGCTTCTGTTTGTCTGAGAGGTTTTGGCTACGTTTACACTTGTAGTGAAGCTCTCTTTGCTTTCGCAGTGGTTTCCTAACTTTGTTGTTGAACTACGGTGGGTTTTTCCCGTCCCTCACAGTTTTACTCGGCACGTACCTGTCTAAAACGCATTTTACGATTGCCTTGAACTTTTTCCATAAACACTCAACATTGTCAGTGTCGGAACAGGAATTTTCGTTTTGATCTGTGAGGTAGTCTGAAATCTGCCTTCTATTACTCTTGCTAAACAATTAAACCTTCCTCCCTTTTTTTATATTCCTATTAACTTCCACATTCAGGGATGCTGCAACGGCCTTATGATCACTGATTCCCTGTTCTGCACTTACAGAGTCGAAAAGTTCGGGTCTGTTTGTTATCAGTAGGTCCAAGATGTTATCTCCACGAGTCGGTTCTCTGTTTATTACTCGAGTTAATTTTCGGGTAGTGCACTCAGTATAATGTCACTCGATGCTCTGTCCCTACCACCCGTCCTAAACATCTGAGTGTCCCAGTCTATATCTGGTAAATTGAAATCTCCACCTAAGACTATAACATGTTGAGAAAATTTATGTGAAATATATTCCAAATTTTTTCTCATTTGTTCTGCCACTAATGCTGCTGAGTCGGGAGGTCGGTAAAAGGAGCCAACTATTAACCTAGCTCGGTTGTTGAGTGTAACCTCCACCCATAATAATTCACAGGAACTATCCACTTCTACTTCACTACAGGATAAACTACTACTAACAGCGACAAACACGCCACCACCGGTTGCATGCAATCTATCCTTTCTAAACACCGTCTGTGCCTTTGTAAAAATTTTGGCAGGATTTATCTCTGGCTTCAGCCAGCTTTCTGTACCTATAAAGATTTCAGCTTCGGTGCTTTCTATCAGCGCTTGAAGTTCCGGTACTTTACCAATGCAGCTTCGACAGTTGACAATTACAATACCGATTGCTGCTTGGCTCCCGCATGTCCTAACTTTGCCCCGCACCCTTGGAGGCTGCTGCCCTTTCTGTACTTGCCCGAGGCCATCTAACTTAAAAAACTGCCCAGTCCACGCCACACAACCCCTGCTACCCGTGTAGCCGCTTGCTGCGTGTAGTGGACTCCTGACCTATCCAGCGGAACCCGAAGCCCCACCACCCTATGGCGCAAGTCGAGGAATCTGCAGCCCACACGGTCGCAGAAAAATCTCAGCCTCTGATTCAGACCCTCCACTTGGCTCTGCACCGAAGGTCTGCAGTCAGTCCTGTCGACGATGCTGCAGATGGTGAGCTCTGCTTTCGTCCCGCTAGCGAGACTGGCAGTCTTCACCAAATCAGATAGCCGCCGAAAGCCAGAGAGGATTTCCTCCGATCCGTAGCGACACACATCATTGGTGCCGACATGAGCGACCACCTGCAGATGGGTGCACCCTGTACCCTTCATGGCATCCGGAAGGACCCTTTCCACATCTGGAATGACTCCCCCCGGTATGCTCACGGAGTGCACATTGGTTTTCTTCCCCTCTCTTGCTGCCATATCCCTAAGGGGCCCCATTACGCGCCTGACGTTGGAGCTCCCAACTACCAGTAAGCCCACCCTCTGCGACTGCCCTGATCTTGCAGACTGAGGGGCAACCTCTGGTACAGGACAAGCAGCCATGCCCAGCCGAAGATCAGTATCAGCCTGAGACAGAGCCTGAAACCGGTTCGTCAGACAAACTGGAGAGGCCTTCCGTTCAGCCCTCCGGAATGTCTTTCGCCCCCTGCCACACCTCGAGACGACCTCCCACTCTACCACAGGTGAGGGATCAGCCTCAATGCGGGCAGTATCCCGGGTAGCCACAGTCTTAGTCCGATCTGGGGATGCGTGGGACGAGCTGGCCGTCCCCGACCAGCCCCCATCCGGATCCCCACAGTGATGCCCATTGGCAACAGCCTCAAGCTGTGTGACCGAAGCCAACATTGCCTGAAGCTGGGAGCGAAGGGATGCCAACTCAGCCTATATTCGAACACAGCAGTTGCAGTCCCTATCCATGCTAAAAACTGTTGTGAAGAACGTCTGAACTAATCTACGTCCGCAGCTCGTGGTCGTGCGGTAGCGTTCTCGCTTCCCACGCCCGAGTTCCCGGGTTCGATTCCCGGCGGGGTCAGGGATTTTCTCTGCCTCGTGATGACTGAGTGTTGTGTGATGTCCTTAGGTTAGTTAGGTTTAAGTAGTTCTAAGTTCTAGGGGACTGATGACCACAAATGTTAAGTCCCATAGTGCTCAGAGCCATTTGAACCATTTGAACGAATCTACCGAGAGCACAAACAATCCGACACAAAATTTAAACGGTTATTAAAATACAAGATTGCCTAGTAAATGCAGTAATGCCGCTACTTGCGCACTGCTGACACACAGCTCGGCGGCGGAAGCAGAGTACGCGATTTTACACTATTCAGGTACTAAAACGCGATGCTACAACTCTCAAATACTATAATACGACCGAAATTTATGAATTAAACAATGCAAATACCAAAAACACGCAAAGAAATTAAGAATTAAACTATGTAACAAATAAGTGAGCTAAGAGTATACGACTTGCTGCTGCAGCTGCTTATGCAACGGCGGCAGGGAGCACTTCAGACAATCTAGGTTCACAGCGTAGTGTTTCTAGCTCCACCTGTTGAACATCAGAAGGCTTCACGTTCCACTTCGAGATGTAATGTTCTTTGAACCCTTCAGTTGCATTGAGAGTTGACCAAACTTGAAGTACCCCTAGCCGTTCAGCAGCCTGTGTGTTTTTGAAATATACACGTTGGTGTAATTCATATTTTTTCAGAAGCTGACTTAGTCGTAAAAATCTCACTTTTGCGTAATGGTCATCGTGAATGGTGTTTTGCGCGTAGATTCAGCGATGAGGCTAAAGAAATCTTTCGGAACTTCACTCACAGTTAGCCTCTTTCTTTACTCAATGTGAGCAAAATCGTGAGCCACGTGATGGCATGCCACTTAGATGATGGAAAGTGGGTCGTGTCAGGAGAGACGTGGTGTGGGGGTACTCGGAGGTAGAAGGCCACGAGGGTCCAGATAGCTGCTGCTGCTGCCGCCCCACACTCAAAACCGTGTAAATCTGTATATTCGACATTGCACTTGAGGCACAGCGGTGAGTCCACCAGCGCGAAGCGATCCGGTTTCTGTCTTGGAGTCTATTTGCCACTGACGAGAAGATACCTCGTCACGATGGTGCCAGTGGTGTGGTATGGCTGATGAATCGTTTTCCAAACTGTAGGCCATGAAACCTGGGGGTGAAGTGCTTCGACGGGGTTTTGGGGTGGGAACGATGGGAGAAGGCGGTAGACGTCGCGGGTGGTCTTGGGGAGCTCAGTCTATATGTAGCTGTATTCCAAAATGAAAAGGCCGATGTGGACATCGGAAGTGGGATGTGTGTCAAAGACGTCAGCGGGCGTCTCGAAACAGGTGTCAACTCGGTGGTTAACATTCCAGTGGAACTAGTACTTTGGCTTTTCCATAACTGGAGCGTAGTACTGGTGTAAAGTGCCGTGGTCCTGGATCTCACGTTAATCAGATCCAGGCCAACATCCTGCTTCGGTAATTTGAGAGCATCATACTGGACTCTGAAGATGTGTCCAGAACATATAAGATTCCCGAAAGCCGCCTGTAGTCTGCCCGCCATTGTCGCAGTGATGGGTAGAATCTGCGCGATGTGGGGTACCCGGGCTGCCAGACGGGTATTGACGAAGGTGACTCCGTGGCACATATTCAGCGGGCGTAGTAGGTGATTCTGTATGTTTGCCCGAATGCGTTGCAGTAGCGCCCCAAAAGTGATCGCCGAGGTGCGGCGAATGTCTCGCGTGTACGCAAGTCCGAGACAGCGGAGGGTGTCCACCAGTTTAAAGGGGGCTATGCTGTCTGTGGGAAGGCCACGACGTTCATACTACTCCCTTCCCCTGCAGTGTAACGGGTAATCCATTGCATCGTAGCTTGTACGTCGGCCGCTGAACGCGCGAAGAGGATCAAGTCGGCCGCGTAGGCTCGGCAGCGGAACACCTGGTCTCGGAGTGCAATACCTATCAAGCGTCGCCGTAATACGCAGATGAGTGGTTTCAAACAAATGGCTCTGAGCGCAATGGGACTTAACATCTGAGGTTACGAGTCCCCTAGAACTTAGAACTACTTAAACCTAAGGACATCACACACATCCATGCCCGAGGCAGGATTCGAACCTGCGACCGTAGCGGTCGCGCGGTTCCAGAATGAAGCGCCCAGAACAGCTCGGCCACAGCGGCCGGCGCTGAGTGGTTTCATCGTAATGGCATAAAGCACCGTCGACAGTGGGCAACCGTGCCTCACTGAGAGTTCGGTCCCTATAGGTTCTGTGAGTCTGGCGTTAAAGAGAAGCCTGGACGTTGTCCCTTGAAGGAGCCGCATAATCACCTGGTGAACGTCGGGGGAATTGCCATCCGGTCCACCACTGCCTTGAGGACTGTATGATTGATACGATGAAACGCTCGGTTGAAGTCGATGGAGACTAAAGCGCCTGGCAGTCGCGAGTGTGTTGTCACAGCGATCAAATCTCGATATTCAGTGAGGACGGTCTGTATGTTATTATCGGCGCCTAAGGATGTCTGCTCCTGGGAAACAATTTCTCGTAATACATTTTCGAGTTGCACAGCTAGAAGGCGTGTGAAAATATTGAAATCGGAATTGACTAACGTGATGGGCCGATAACTATCGAGTCGTGCTCCTGTTGCAGGTTTCGGGGCTGGAGTAAGCCTTCTATGAACGTTGGTGGCTGGAGTGCTGCGCCGGACAAAAGTTCCCAGAATATGTCTCTCCATCGTGGCAACATAAAATCTTGGAAGATTATGTAAAATTCGAGCAGTAAACCATCCGGGCCGGGAGACCGATACAGTGATCCAGAGCGCCAATGACATCGTCGTTGGTCACTTCCGCAGTAAGGAGGGCTACTGCTGCGGCGTCTAGTGTACAATAGATCTCCTGGAAACCTCAGCAATAGCCTCTGCACCGGCCGGTACTTCGTGATAGGGAAGTCTGTAGTGCGTTGTGAAGGCATCCGCAATCGGAGCTTGCGATGTCAGCCGTCGCCCATCAGGTATAAATAGGTCTAAAGTTGACATAAAGACCTGTCGGTGTCGGCGAACATTTTGAACGATATGATACACAGAAGGTTCTTCAGCGTTAATCCTGTCTTGGCCGCACGCTCGTGTAATGGCTCCTTCCAGACGGCACCTGGTCAAGGTTAAAATTCTTGCCATGATGCGTTGAGCTTCTTTTAGACGTCCGGGGACGCGGGATGGCCCATGAGCTCGAGTAGAGCACTATAGTAGACATCTGTTGTATGGTGGTTCCAACTGACTTTGGCTCTGCTATGGTGTGTCAAGGTGCGTCGGATGGCCGCTTTGGCCCACAGTAACCACCATTGCAGTGTGGTGTCGTAACGCACGATGCTTTTAACACAATCGTGCCATGCGTCGGTGACCTGTTGTCGACATTCGGGATCCCGCAGTAGCGAGACGTTGAGTTTCCAGGGTCCTGTACTTCGCCGTACAGATTGTCTACGTAGGTTGATCGTACAGATATGGATGTCACGATCCGAAAAGGCAAACCGGCCAACGTTCCGCGTCGAGGAGAACGGGTTTTAGGGCGTCATATATGTATACGTAGTGAAGTATGGGTATCGGTATGTGGTCTGTACGCTCGAGAACACATTTGAAATTTCCACCCCCGATCAGGTGATCGTATCTGCCGAGAAATAAAGGCTCGATATCTTCTGCGTAGAACTGGGAGCGATCCCTCCATTTATCTGTGCCTGATGGGACGTGGAGATTTATGATTCTGAGTCCCTCAACTGTTACGGACCTCCTAGTGGTGTTCGGCTACATGCGACATTGGAAACTGCTATCCCTTCTCGGAGGATGATTGTTGCGCCTGTGTGTTCCATAGCCGCCGGGGCGGCGTACGTCTCGTATCCGTAAGACCCGAACCAAGTTGCTGTCCTCGGTTCTTGTAGCAGGGCGACGTCGACGTCCGCTGGTCTTGGCGTGTCGCGTAGCAGTTGAAGTTTTACTTGGGAGCCGATATTATTGGTGTTGATGGTAGCCTGGTGGGGATCCGTGCTGTCGATATGCTCATAGCCGCTGAAGGTTGTCGTGGACGATTGTCGAAGTCCATAGTAGTCACAGGAACCGTCGTAGGAACTTCCCCCAAATTAGTGTTGGTCTAACAGAGGAATAGATCTCATTTCCTCATCAGACGGAGGTGGCAAATCTCCGTCATCCGCCCACGAAAACGGTCCGCCAGTTTCAACATTGGTGAGAGGTGGGTAGCGCTGCCAGAGGCGGCTCAATTGCTTTGGGGATGACGGGCGTGCTGGCCATGTCTTCTGGGCTCGGTTCTTGCTCGCAATCTCTGTTGGGTGGCTCATCGTCATGAGGAGGTCGCGTCTCCGTGGTAGCGGAAAAGATTTATCGTGTATGCCTTCAGATTTGTGCGCCACTTCATCGTGTGGAGGTGGCTCAGTGGCCGATTGTGATGTCTTGTTTCGTTTTTTCGTCATTTAGGCGACTTTTGCTTCCGGCAACGTGTATCGGTGTCTGAGGAAGGAAGAGATCTGCGTCTTTCCAGTACAAAAGCTATGGATGCTATGATGCGGTCTTCAGTCTCCATAAGATTGGTTCAGATGGCTCTGAGCACTATGGGACTCAACTTCTGAGGTCATAAGTCCCCTACAACTGAGAACTAGTTAAACCTAACTAACCTAAGGACATCACACACATCCATGCCCGAGGCAGGATTCGAACCTGCGACCGTAGCGGTCTCGCGGTTCCAGACTGCAGCGCCTAGTACCGCACGGCCACTTCGGCCGGCTCCTCCATAAGATTCTCGCTGGCATTCTTGTGAACTTCTAAGGGGGTGTGTTCGGTTGTTAATTCATGTTCGTGGGTGGCAGTGCCGCTGGCGACGTGCTGTGACGTCTGCGGGTGTATTAGTCCTGAACTGCGTCTTGTGAGGGCTGGACGTGAGTGGAAGGGTGTTTGTGGTTCAGTCGGTGTTCGAATCATGGTGCCGTAGTTGTGTGATGCGGCGTTTCAGACGTTCTTTACAGACGTGGCCTTCTTTGCCACAATCGGAACAAGCTGGTGGTTGTCCGTCGTAAATGACCACTGCTCGGCAACCGCCTATAGAAATGTATGATGGGACATGCGATTTGAGATCTATTCGGTCTTGTCTGAGACCATTAAGCACCGGATACGTCGTAAATTGTGCCCGTGCCTCAACTACATGACTGTGGACTTTTCCATACAGACTTCATCTTCGTGCGCCTCTAAAGCAGTTCGAAAACTTGGGTTGTTCGAAGGACAAGTCCTGCGTGGTCCACACC